>NC_046160.1:17247008-17257008 GCF_011064425.1 Rattus rattus | reverse complement strand
TCTCGTGACTATATCGCTTTTATATAAATCACCATGCTCAGAGTCATCCCAGACTAGGGCACGATATAGCTGTGACACCTTAAGTATTTAACATTTCTAATTTTTTTTAATGAATTTAAACCTGCAAGTGAGCAAGGCGAAACACTTGATATGGCTGCCTGTTCTGCTCCTGGTTGCTACATCAGCAATAGGATTGTTACATCAGATGGTTCTCGATGCTTCAGGAGCACAGAATGCAGTGGGCTCAGCATTGGAATCCCAGGAGATGTAAAGTAACTGTAAATTTCAAGTGTTGTATCTATGACTGAGGACACAGCAGTTTAGGAGCCCATGCACACCACAATTACTTCTTGAGTTTCTTCAAAGGCAGAAAGAAGGCACCTCTATTCTAACAAGCACAGAGGATCCAAACACTCTCTATACTCTACACGTTTCCTTTTATGGTCCAATCTCTTCTTAAGATAAGAAACAAGAAGGAAGATAAATTGTTCCTTTTCCTTTTCGATCAAACCTTACTCATCAGAAAGCAAAGATAGACTGTGTAGGTAGAATATGCTGAAGAGACGTGGAATAAAAGCAGCCATGCTGCATTTAGAGTTTCTTCTGTCCTATCGATTGTGTGACTGTGGCAAATGTGAATGGGGTAGTTTCATGGGCGGCGCATGGGTGGATGTGCTCGTATGCATTCCTTAAATATTGGTATTGAGCCATTTGAAATTAAGGCTATGGTGGTGCTTTGGATGAGAATGGCAGCCATGGGCTCATACATTTGAATATTTGGTCCTCTGTTGGTGGCTGTTTGGGAAGAATTAGGAAGTATGGTTTTGTTAGAGGAGATTTGTCAATAGGACTTTAAGGTTTCAAAGACTCATGCTTTTCCCAGTGTCCTTTCTCTCTGCCTCTTGCTGGAGGTGTAAGTTCCCTGATGTTGCTTTGACCTTCTGCACCTCTCTTCGGTTGTCTGAAACTGTAAGCCTAGACTAACCTCTTTCTTCAATATGTTGTTTTTATTGTATTGCTTTTTCACAGTAGTAGCAAAGTAACTAATACAGGTGAGTGTTTTGGAAGAATTATTTAAGATAAGGTACAGACAGCTCAGTGGCAGAGCATATTTGGTAATCCCTGGGCCCTGAGTTTGATGTGATGAATCAGTCATATTATTTACTACAATGATAGTAAACAATAAATCATAAATACCATGGTAAATCAAAAGACATATTGGGAAAGAAAGGACAAGGCTTGCTATTGGAATACTTGTTTAGCACTTCACTCTTGCTCTTTGAACAGATTCTCCAGGTTATCATCATGTGAGGTGCTCTACAAATTATATATTTGGGCCCAATGCTTGGCATATCAAACATTCTTTGTTCATCTGTATGCGTATGTATGCACACAACATATTTATGTATATATGGCTATACAAACATACATGAAATTCATGATGGTTCCAGAGTTTTACATTGGAATATTCTATTTCTATAAGGAAAACCTAGCATACATATTCCTACAAAAATATTAACACAAGAAATAGTCTCATTATAGTACCTGAGCCTATGCCTATGAGTCTAACCTCACTGGGGCCCATGTGTGCAGCATTACTACAATGGGGTTCCCCTCATATTCCACAAGTGCTCCTAAGCAGCTAACAGGGAATCATCCATAGTTCATACACAGTTTGCTTCCTTCAGGGATATTCCAAAATCTTTACAATCTTCTGAGTGCTTTCAAATGCCTCATTTCCTTTAAACTTCACAGCTCCACTGGAGTGTGGAGGGTACAAGCTGAGAGATGACCTGAGTGACTGGCTCATCACTGGCTTCTCCTTGGCAGGTGTTGCCTGCTGAGTTCATCTAGAGCAGGTTCTGACCCCTGAGCCTTAGAGGTTCAGAAAACAGAGAGTATCAGTTGTCTAGAGCTTTTTCAGGTTCATACATGCTGCTTTCCACCAAAGGAGTTCATAGAAAGATGGTGGCCGGAATCGAGGATGTGAATGATCTACTTAACAGAGACAGACAGATAGACACACACACACACACACACACACACACACACACACACGCATATGCACGCACACATATACAAAGGGGAGGAGGGGGAGGGAAGGAGAGAAGGAGGGAAGGAGAGAGAGAGAGAGAGAGAGAGAGAGAGAGAGAGAGAGAGAGAGAGAGAGTCTCTGTCAGACCAGACAATTTGCACCATGTAGAATCATCCAGGAAAGTAGATTACTAGGAGTTAACTTTGGGTACAGCATCAGTACAGAGAGGCTGGTAACGTGCTATTAGTACCATACAGTGTTGGTGAGCTGCTAGATTTGTTTGACAGTGAGCCTCACTGAACTAACATGCACCATTTCATCTGAGGACACTCTGTGTGTCAATCAGTGGTAAAGGCATGACTTTTTTCCCATCCTAAGTGCTGATTGAGCATCCTTTCTTGGGGAGTATGATTTTATCAATATAACATTAGCCAGATGGTTTTCATTCCTGATTTCATCTTGGAGAACACTTTGTCATCCATGAAGTACTTTCCTGTAGGCATGCTCTCCTAGTAAGTTCTTTCTTCAGGCTTTGTTCGGCTTCTTGGATTGTATAGGTTTCACCTCCTTCTTTAGACAGTCTTGTTTTCATTGTACAAGAGAGAAAACAGCCTCTTGGAATGTTAATAATTTGTGCTGAGGACATAACTCTCATGTTTACCTGTTATCAAAACTTAGTGTTTGTTTTCTGTGTTGAAGTATAATATTCTGCTACATCACACATTGCTGTGTTCTCCTGGGATTAGGACAGTATTTTTTGTTTGTTTGTTTTAAGACAGTTCATGTTAAATTCCTTTGTAACTCCTTGACTTGTTATATAAAATACAAACTCTTCATTGTCTCTTTCAGTGCATATCACCCTTCTCCTCCCCTATTAGCCATATTCTTGTGCTCTGACCTTGGATATTGTACATATACTTTCTTCCTCTTCCTCAAAGACACGCCTTTGCTTTAGCCTTTCACTCAGATAGCCCCTCAAATTCAGCCTACATGTGCAATTTTATTACTGTAATTTTCTGCTCAATCACCACACCTTGATTTCCTTCATGACACTTAACTCTGTTATTACATCCTCCTTCAAGTCCATGAGTTATATTTATTTTGTCTATTTTCTAGTTACTGTAACAGACAGTATTTTGCTACCTAACATCAATGTACTTTTTTTTATTTATTGAGTAATTTATTCTTGAGTGAACATCTGTCCATAGAGTGTGTTCATAAAAGTTGTGTTGAGTGAAGATGTAGATAAACCACTAACTACATTAGAATTGAGGAAAAGAAGCATTTGCTCTGAAAGTGATCATACATTAGGAGAAGATTCCCAGAAAGGGAATATTTTCTATGGTTCTTTTAGGATTTATTTATAGAAATAAATTTAATTTATTTCTATAGAATGGGAAAACAGACTCTTGGTACACATCAACATGTAATCTATTGACATTCTCCACATTGTCAATTTAAAATTGCTGGGAGAACCATGAAAATATGGTCTATTTATACATATGCATGAAATAGATACATGATATATATATATATAATTTATATATATATAATTATATATAATAGTTTCTCTATTTGTACACACTGCTATAAATAAATTGATCTAAAGCAAAAAGTAAAGTGCTATAAAATTTACAAAGATGACCTTTTGGTATACATGCTACTGATATTATATATAAAGATTTCAGATGGAAGTTGAGCCTCTTTTATGATTGTGAGTATGTATTAGTATTATAATTTCCACCAATATTTCAATATTTAGGAAACCCAGAGACACATTTTTCATTATAGGAGAAAGCAAGAGTGGTGTGTGTGTGTGTGTGTGTGTGTGTGTGTGTGTGTGTGTGTGTGTGTGTGATGTGATGTTGAAATGATTATAATGTTAGTTCATTTATACCATTTTCTAAGTTAGTACTTCAGAAACAAGCAAAAATAATTATCTATAAAGGGGAAGAAAGTAACTACATGCATGAGACTTGACCCAGATCAGGGCAGCTGGAACCACATCATGGTTGAAGGATCGGTCATGAAGTCCTATTCCAAGCTGAGAAGCTATATATAGTTGATGATCCTCAAGCGAGGGAAAGTCATTCTTCAGGGATGTGACCCCTGAGAGGCTGAATATGCTGTAGATGATTTTATACATCTGCACGTAACACCAACACTAAGTATGCTCAGTAGTTTTTTGTTTTGTTACTTTTAAAAAAGAAGAAAGGAAAGAACATATGAAGTTGGGAGGGAAAGGGGTACAGAGATAAGAAAGGAATTGGAGTGGAGAGATCAAGGAGAGATGTGTTTAAGGAACATTGCATGAGCACAGGAAATCTTTCCATCTTCTGATATCTTCTTCAATTTCTTTCTTCAAGGAGTTGTAGTCTTGTCATACAGATATTTTACTAGCTTGGTTAGAATCACACCAAGGTATTTTATATTATTCAGGACTATTATGAAGGTATTGTTTCCTTGATCTTTTGTCTCAGCTCATTTATCATTTATAGGAGGGCTACTGATTGCTTTGAATTCATTATATATCTAGCCATATTGCTGAAGTTGTTTAATCAGCTGAAGTCCAATAATCATGCCTACTTGAGACCCATCCTATAGTAGAAAAGCACCAATCCCTGACAATATTAGTGATACTCTGTTATGCTTGCAGATAGGAACCTCGTATAACTGCCCTCTTAGAGACTCTACCCAGCAGCAGACTGAAACAGATGTAGGGACCCACAGCCAAACATTGGACAAAGATCAGGTACCCTAGTGGCAGAGTTGGGGAAAAGATTAAAGACCCTGATATTGGAACAGGAACTCTACAGAGAGATTAACAGAGTCAACTAACCTAGATCCTTGGCAGCTTTCAGAGACTGAGCCACCAACCAAAGGGCATACACAGGGTGAACTGAGATTTCTGGCACACAGGACTACCTTTTCTGGCTGTAGTGGGAAAGGATGCAATTAATCCTGCAGAGAATTAGTGGGCAAGGGTTGGGGGATACCCAGAGGGAAGTACACCCTCTCAGAGGAGAAAGGGAGAAGGGATATGGGGAGAGACTTTGTGAAGGGAGAAATGGGTAGGAAGACAGCACTTGAGTTGTAAAAATTGATATCAGCATTTGAAAAAAGAAAAAGTACATTATAAGAATATATAAAATATTGGATATAAATTGAATATATAAATAAGAATATATAAAATTCTTAACCAGTAAAATAATTATAAAGCCCAAAATAAAAGTTTTATAGAACATGAGTAGTTTATCTAGCATTATGACAGGATTTTTGCCTTTTGAGGATTTCAGCATTTAAGCTTTGAACTGTTCTATGGTATACGGATAATTCAGATTTCTATATATTTTTTACCACAGGAAATATTTCCTTGAGAATATCTTATAGGAATATGTCTTTATACAGTATGTGATATGGCTTATACTTTTACCTATGATAGACCAGTCTCAGTATTCATCTGTTTAAAATTTTAAAGATTTATTTTGTTATTTATGTGTACATGTGTGCATCTGTGTGTATTTACACATGTGTTGGCTTCCTGTAGTGTCCAGAAAAGGATATCTGGTGCCCTGAATCTAGAGATGTAGGTAGTTGTGAGCCAGTTATGTAGATGCTGGAAAATGAACTCAGATTCCCCGGAAAAGCAGCAATCACTTTCAACCTCTTATCTATCTCTCCTACACTTGAACATTTAATTTTCTATTTAAGAAGATTTCGAGGACTTATTTCATGAAAATTTTGTGGGCTGTTTTTCCATATGATCCTATTTCCTCTCTGCATCTGACTTCTACTTCTTTCTTTGAGTTTATAATTGCTGCCAAAACAATCTCCTACGAGCATCAAAATTAATCCCTGAAAATGATGTGTATGTTAACCATACCCCTCCTCCCCAGTTGATGATAGCTACACATGCACTGCAAGGTGCTTGAGACTGACTCTGAATCACCACTCTGTTGTACCTTCCCTGTGGGGATACAAGAGAAACTAAATATCTGCAGGGTTTTGAAGGTTAGGAGAATATGTATAGACTATGGATTGGGTGCTTTTGTGCCCACAGATTCATGTAATGAAATTCTAATGTGGTTGTGCATGGAGAAGGGAACCTGAGATCAATGACTTTGAGAGAAGGGATACAGAAGTTGCTTCTTTCTTTTTTTGCTATATGAGGATACAATCAGAAAGAGGGCCCTCACTCAGGACTGACTGTAACTACCATGATCTTGAGCATCACAGGCTTTGAAATTGTGAGGAGTAAGGTTCTGTAGTTTAAATCACCTAGTTTGTGTTCTTTTAGTAGTATCCCAAAATAACTAACACATTTTTACACTGGATTGTAGAGATGATGACGGTGTGTGCAGGATATCTTATATAGACTCTTGTTCTTACTATGTGTGCAACAAATGTTCCATCCACACCTGGTATTCAGTGCTTTGTTTATGAAAAAAAACTTCTATTGAATACCTACCCCACCATATTAAGATAAAGGATGCAAGACGAACACAACAAATACATTTCTGTATCTTATAGATCCTGCATGCCAATGGGTAATCTACATAATAAGCTTAGATCTGACAGTATTATGTACTCTCCGAAAAAATTTATTTATTTATTTGTTTGTTTATGTATTTATTTATTTATCTGTCTGTGAAAATGGGCATTTAGAGGCTAAGGCATGAATATGTGAGATCAGAAAACAATTTGTGAGAGTCAGTTTTCTCCTTTTTTGGTGTGGTTCCTGAGGAACAAACACAGTTTTCAGAAATGGAGGCAGGACACTTGTTATGTGTTCTGTATCACTGGTCTGCTAGTAGGTCTTAATAAGTGTTGTGGCAAAGTGTAAGTTAGAGGTAGAGAATGACTAGAGCAACCTGATAAGGGACAGCTCCTCTGTGAGGCAGGCAGCAGAATGAGTTCCTTGCTACAGTCCTGATGTTCTGAATTCCCAACTTGAAGGAATCTCTCTCTCTCTCTCTCTCTCTCTCTCTCTCTCTCTCTCTCTCTCTCTCACACACACACACACACACACACACACACACACACACAATTTAATAGGCTTAATCAGCTCAATGGCTAGGCTACTCCTAAACTTCCATGTGGCTAATGCCTCCCCTCCGACACTCTTGAGTTATTACTTACTAAAATCTATTTTCCATCTTTGCTATCCTAGCTCCAATGTCGGTGGGGATTGGGGCCACTCTTCCCCAGCTCTTATATGATTGGGTCTCTCTCTCTTCTAAAGTTCTCAAGCATGGATCTTAGTATGGTGGTCCTCGTTTCTCCTGGTCCTCTTTTCTGTGAATCCTCAAGTCCTGCCTCTGTCTCTCCGCCCAGTCATTGGCCGCTGGCAAATTTACTAATCCAGATCAATTAGGGTCAGGGACCCTCAGTGTCTTACATGCACAATTCTTGTGTAATTTTGGAAACCCATTAACATAATACAAGCATCGAACCAAATCCACAACAAACTTTGAAAAATATTGTAAAAGAGATTTTAACCTATGAACAGATTTAAAGGAAATGTCAAGAAAACCACTGTGTTTACTTTTCTGTTGCTGTGATAAAATTCTCTAACCAGAGACCAACCTGAGAAGGAAAGGGTTGATTTGCTTACTCTCCTAGATCCAAATCCATCAACAGGGGAAAACAAGTCATAAACCTGAAGGCAGGAAATAGGAGCAGAAACCATGAAAGAACACTGTTTATTGGTTCAGCCAATGTCTCACACTTAGTTAGCTTTTGCAAACAGCTGAAACCTAAACTGTTTAGGTACAGTTCTGCCCATAGTGGGCTGGGCCCTCCAGGTCATTTTTCAAGACAATCTGTCATAGACATGGCGAAAGGCTAATATGGACAATTACTTAATTGGGGTTCCCTCTTTCCAGGTGACTGTAAGTTGTGTCAAGTTGAGGATAAAAACACAGAAGGACTATAAGGGTATATGTGTGGCGTCTAGTGTCAAGTGGGGTGCCTCTATGAGTCCAGGCAAGTTGAAAGAAAGGACAAAGGAAGATTTGCTAAAGAATCAAATATTAGATGGATTATGATAATAAAGGATGCAAAGTGGACCATATTATGTGATGCAGAGAAAAAGGAAAGTCTTAAAGATGACAATCTTTAGGATAGAGCAATTCAGGGGGAGGTGTGACACCAAAATGGGGATGTGTCACTCATGCACAGTTTCTGAGTATGTTTTGAGAAAGGTTGAATACAATGTATATTCAAATACTGTGTTAGACAGGTTGTTGGATTTAGGGGTCTTGTTTGAAATCAGGGGTAAGAACAAGGCTTTAAACAAAAATTATAATTTAAAGCCATTTTTTTCAACTAGGAGACAAGTTTGGTCTCCAACGATATTATGAAGTATTGTAAGTCACATCGAAACGGGTTTTATAATACCAATAACATAAAACCTACAACTCTCAGCTTAAAGGGAATAGAGATCATGTATTATGGAGCCAAATATGAGTCACCATGGCCATACAGCAGTCTAGAAAAATATAGCTTACAGAGAAACACCAAGTTGCTCATAGAGGCAGACAACACTGAAAATTTAGGGTCTAGGATTGTAGCTCTGGATCTGCAACATTACCATTACCGAAGTTCTGGTCTCCCAACCAGCACTATGGAAAGCTTAGTGTGAATGTAGCTTCTGTTTTACAACTTCAGTTAATGTTATGAAGATGGTTTTTATTTTCCCTCACCAGAGCCATCATAGAAAGCAAGGGCAGGAGTATTAGTTTTCCTGGGTAATTCATTTCTGTTCTTTAGAGAAATGCTAAGATCACAACCTCTGCCTTTCATGTGATAACTCCTGTGCATTATTTTCCTTTGACTCAATTGTATGATTAGTCTTGCCAGTTAGACTGTTTATCAATTGGCATGGTGGAAAATGAAGTACAAAATAAATGCCTGGCTACTTTTTTGGGAAATTATTCTTTTAGTTTCTTCACTTTATAAACGACCGGTTTTACAATTCTGTCCCAATTAGCATGAAACACTTATTAATCAGGTCCAATTACTAGCATCTTTGTGAACCAGGTTGGAGCAGAAACACAGTATAAATATGGGTTTACATATCTTATTTAATATCACTGTTTTAGATAAAAAGCTGTGGCGTTGGAGGCTATGGTATTTATGAGTATTATAAAACATATGCAATTATATTTTTGATTTTTAAGATATAGGGTTCTCCAGTTCCAGTGTAAAGTTGCCAGTCTATTGTAGGACCATGGTCTATTCAAGATGCAATAATAAAACAAGAGGTAGCAATAAACTGAAGGTATTCTGGATGAACCTTTAAATCCAATGGATACTACAGAGTCCAGCAATGGATTGGGCCTGAGTAGCAGCCAAGAAAAGCAACACTGAGAGGGTTTTATGGTTGACTGACAGTTTCTTGAAGTATTAACTTTTGTCTTTCAAATGATTGATTTTAATTTTGATATTTATGAATTAATTCATGAAGGGAAAAGGAACCATGAAATTATATCGACCTGGACTCATTTCTAGTTTATATTCATACAGTCAGTGGACAGTTTTGTACATTTATTTATATAAGATATTGTAGACATGGGTTGTAAATTTTCAGTTAATTGACTGTACTGTGATTCTAGACAGTATTCTCAGTGATAGTTAACTTTATGGGTCAGCTTGGCTAAGCCACGAGACCCACCTACCCTGTGGATTTCAAGCTTCACAACTGTGAATTAGTTCTCTGACTTCCTATATTCTCTATACACATGTGCACATTCATGTGAAGTAGAAAGGCATAGGTAGGGGGTTCTGTTGGACAGAATACTCCTGAATAATATACAAGCTAAGCAAAAAACATTATGAGAGAACCCGTGGGAGAGATACCTTACCGCCTGGTCAGGTGGGCACTCCTGAGGCTGCAGAGCAGAAGAGACCACCAACACTGCCCACCCCTGCCCACATCCCTGGCCCAAGAGGAAACTGTATTAG
>NC_046160.1:16821141-16941141 GCF_011064425.1 Rattus rattus | reverse complement strand
ATCTTATGCCACCAATGGGATTTGGAAATATCTTTACGTGATGAAAATCTTGCCATCACTTTTGCAAAGATCATCCCTGAATATTATGATAAATAGACCTTCAATTAGATTAACCAGATATTACTGTTGTGTTAGTTCTCCAACTTGTTAATTTTATAATGAAAGTATTCTGCAATAGTTCTGTGGGGTAACTTACTGATTATATGTACCTTACTGAACATGACTAGCTACACAATTTACCTTTAACTAACTTTGTTATAGGACACGTTGGTCCTTGATCATAGATAGATAGTCCATATGTGATACCTTGGAAGAGATAAAAAGAATTCCAATTTTGACATAGAAACTTATTTTTTTTACAAGATTGAATTAGAAACTTGATTGACAATTAAATTCAACCCAAGTCTCCATTAGTCTTGATAAAATATCCCTTTAAAACAGCATCTACCTTTATAGCTGCCAGAAATATTTTTCAAAGAAATTTATTGACTGCTTTATAAGGTTAATTGAAATGAAAGGATGTTTTCCTTTGAAAAATAGAACTCTTTGACCTGTGCTTGTAAAATAAATAACAGTTATCCTATGCCTTTTTGATTTATTACAGAGATACTGTTTGCTTACTCTCCCTTTATATTTTTTATGGCATTTTTATTTTTCTGGAAGACACAGACATTTTGGTCTATGAATCTGCCTTGTACTATTTATTGCATTTTCAAGACAATTTTGTTTCTGTAACTCCGCTGTGTCCCCACTTAGCAGAGACATTCATATACATAAGTTTTCCTGTTTCCTCTGACAAAGCAAACTTAGGCAGTTCTGGAAAGGAACTGAGGCAAATAGTTTCACACTAATAATAACATAGACTCTAAAAACAGTCAGTTTTAAAGTACTAATTCTCCACCCCTCCCCATTGCTGCCCTCTCCCCAACAGTCTAGTTCACTAGGGGTTCAGTCTTAGCAGGACCCAGGGCTTCCCCCCTTCCACTGGTGCTCTTACTAGGATATTCATTTGCAACCTCGAGGTCAGAGTCCAGGGTCAGTCCATGTATAGTCTTTGGGTAGTGGCTTGGTCCCTGGAAACTCTGGTTGGTTGGCATTGCTGTACATATGGGGTCTCGAGCTCCTTCAAGCTCTTCCAGTTCTTTCTCTGATTGTTCAACAGGGGTCCTGTTCTCAGTTCAGTGGTTTCCTGCTGGCATACGCCTCTGTATTTGCTGTATTCTGGCTGTGTCTCTCATGAGCGATCTGCATTCACATTTTGATCATCCGTCTTGAGTTTCATTTGTTCTAGGCATCTAGGGTAAGTCAAGCATTTGGGCTAATAGCCACTTATCAATGAGTACATACCATGTATGTCTTTCTGTGATTGGGTTAGCTCACTCAGGATGATAGTTTCCAGTTCCAACCATTTGCCTCAAATTTCCACAAAGTCATTGTTTTTTGATAGCTGAGTAATATTCCATTGTGTAGATGTACCACATTTTCTGTATCCATTCCTCTGTTGAAGGGCATCTGGGTTCTTTCCAGCTTCTGGCTATTATAAATAAGGCTGCGATGAACATAGTGGAGCACGTGTCTTTTTTATATGTTGGGGCATCTTTTGGGTATATGCCCAGGAGAGGTATAGCTGGATCCTCAGGCAGTTCAATGTCCAATTTTCTGAGGAACCTCAGACTGATTTCCAGAATGGTTTGCAGCAGTCTGCAACCCCACCAACAATGGAGGTGTTCCCCTTTCTCCACATCCTCGCCAGCATTTGCTGTCACCTGAGTTTTTGATCTTAGCCATTCTCACTGGTGTGAGGTGAAATCTCAGGGTTGTTTTGATTTGCATTTCCCTTATGACTAACGATGTTGAACATTTCTTTAGGTGTTTCTCAGCCATTCGGCATTCCTCAGCTGTGAATTCTCTGTTTAGCTCTGAACCCCATTTTTTAATAGGGTTATTTGCCTCCCTGCTGTCTAACTTCTTCAGTTCTTTGTATAATTTGGATATAAAGCCTCTATCTGTTGTAGGATTGGTAAAGATCTTTTCCCAATCTGTTGGTTGTCGTTTTGTCCTAACCACAGTGTCCTTTGCCTTACAGAAGCTTAGCAGTTTTATGAGATCCCATTTGTCGATTCTTGATCTTAGAGCATAAGCCATGGGTGTTTTGTTCAGGAAATTTTTTCCAGTGCCCATGTGTTCCAAATGCTTCCCTAGTTTTTCTTCTATTAGTTTGAGTGTATCTGGTTTGATGTGGGGTCCTTGATCCACTTGGACTTAAGCTTTGTACAGGGTGATAAGCATGGATCGATCTGCATTCTTCTACATGTTGACCTCCAGTTGAACCAGCACCATTTGCTGAAAATGCTATCTTTTTTTTTTTTTTTCCATTGGATGGTTTTTGGCTCCTTTGTCAAAAATCAAGTGCCCATAGGTGTGTGGGTTCATTTCTGGGTCTTCAATTCTGTTCCATTGGTCTATCTGTCTGTCTCTGTACCAATACCATGCAGTTTTTATCACTATTGCTCTGTAATACTGCTTGAGATCTGGGATAGTGATTCCCCTGAAGTCCTTTTATTGTTGAGGATAGTTTTAGCTATCCTGGGTTTTTGTTATTCAGATGAATTTGCAAATTGTTCTGTCTAACTCTTTGAAGAATTGGATTGGTATTTTGATGGGGATTGCATTGAATCTGTAGATCGCTTTTTGGTAGAATGGCCATTTTACTATATTAATCCTGCCAATCCATGAGCATGGGAGATCTTTCCATCTTCTGAGATCTTCTTCAATTTCTTTCTTCAAGTCTTGAAGTTCTTATTGTACAGATCTTTCCCTTGCTTGTTAAAGTCACCCCGAGGTACTTTATATTATTTGGATCTATTATGAAGGGTGTCATTTCCCTAATTTCTTTCTCGGCCTGTTTCTCTTTTGTGTAGAGGAAGGCTACTGATTTATTTGAGTTAATTTTATACCCAGCCACTTTGCTGAAGTTGTTTATCAGCTTTAGTAGTTCTCTGGTGGAATTTTTGGGATCACTTAAATATACTATCATATCATCTGCAAATAGTGATATTTTGACTTCTTCTTTTCCGATCTGTATCCCCTTGACCTCCTTTTGTTGTCTTATTGCTCTGGCTAGAACTTCAAGAACTATATTGAATAAGTAGGGAGAGAGTGGGCAGCCTTGTCTAGTCCCTGATTTTAGTGGGATTGCTTCAAGTTTCTCTCCATTTAGTTTAATGTTAGCAACTGGTTTGCTGTATATGGCTTTTACTATGTTTAGGTATGGGCCTTGAATTCCTATTCTTTCCAGGACTTTTATCATGAAGGGGTGTTGAATTTTGTCAAATGCTTTCTCAGCATCTAATGAAATGATCATGTGGTTTTGTTCTTTCAGTTTGTTTATATAATGGATCACGTTGATGGTTTTCCGTATATTGAACCATCCCTGCATGCCTGGGATGAAGTCTACTTGATCATGGTGGATTATTGTTTTGATGTGCTCTTGGATTCGGTTTGCCAGAATTTTATTGAGTATTTTTGCATCGATATTCATAAGGGAAATTGGTCTGAAGTTCTCTTTCTTTGTTGGGTCTTTGTGTGGTTTAGGTATAAGAGTAATTGTGGCTTCATAGAAGGAATTCGGTCGTGCTCCATCTATTTCAATTTTGTGGAATAGTTTGGATAATATTGGTATGAGGTCTTCTATGAAGGTCTGATAGAATTCTGCACTAAACCCGTCTGGACCTGGGCTCTTTTTGGTTGGGAGACCTTTAATGACTTCTTCTATTTCCTTAGGAGTTATGGGGTTGTTTAACTGGTTTATCTGTTCCTGATTTAACTTCGGTACCTGGTATCTGTCTAGGAAATTGTCCATTTCCTGCAGATTGTCAAGTTTTGTTGAATATAGGCTTTTATAGTAAGATCTGATGATTTTTTGAATTTCCTCTGAATCTGTAGTTATGTCTCCCTTTTCATTTCTGATTTTGTTAATTTGGACACACTCTCTGTGTCCTCTCGTTAGTCTGGCCAAGGGTTTATCTATCTTGTTGATTTTCTCAAAGAACCAACTTTTGGTTCTGTTGATTCTTTCTATGGTCCTTTTTGTTTCTACTTGGTTGATTTCGGCTCTGAGTTTGATTATTTCCTGCCTTCTACTCCTCCTGGGTGTATTTGCTTCTTTTTGTTCTAGAGCTTTTAGGTGTGCTGTCAAGCTGCTGACATATGCTCTTTCCTGTTTCTTTCTGCAGGCACTCAGCGCTATGAGTTTTCCTCTTAGCACAGCTTTCATTGTGTCCCATAAGTTTGGGTATGTTGTATCTTCATTTTCATTAAATTCTAAAAAGTCTTTAATTTCTTTCTTTATTTCTTCCTTGACCAGGTTATCATTGAGTAGAGCATTGTTCAATTTCCCGTATATGTGGCATTCTTCCTTATTGTTATTGAAGACCAGTTTTTAGGCCGTGGTGGTCCGATATGCACGCATGGGATTATTTCTATCTTTCTGTACCTGTTGAGGCCCGTTTTTTGACCAATTATATGGTCAATTTTGGAGAAAGTGCCATGAGGAGCTGAGAAGAAGGTATATCCTTTTGCATTAGGGTAGAATGTTCTATAAATATCCGTTAAGTCCATTTTGGCTCATGAGTTCTCTTAGTCTGTCTCGTCTCTGTTTAATTTCTGTTTCCATGATCTGTCCATTGATGAGAGTGGGGTGTTGAAATCTCCTACTATTATTGTGTGAGGTGCAATGTGTGTTTTGAGCTTTAGTAAGGTTTCTTTTTTATGTAGGTGCCCTTGTATTTGGGGCATAGATATTTAGGATTGAGAGTTCATCTTGGTGGATTTTTCCTTTGATGAATATGAAGTGTCCTTCCTTATCTTTTTTGATGACTTTTAGTTGAAAATTGATTTTATCTGATATTAGAATGGCTACTCCAGCTTGCTTCTTCTGACCATTTGCTTGGAAAGTTGTTTTCCAGCCTTTCACTCTGAGGTAGTGTCTGTCTTTGTCTCTGAGGTGTGTTTCCTGTAGGCAGCAGAATGCAGGGTCCTCGTTGCGTATCCAGTTTGTTAATCTATGTCTTTTTTTTTGGGGAGTTGAGGCCATTGATGTTGAGAGATATTAAGGAATAGTGATTATTGCTTCCGGTTGTATTCATATTTGGATGTGAGGTTATGTTTGTGTGCTTTTCTTCTCTTTGTTTTGTTGCCAAGGCGATTAGTTTCTTGCTTCTTCTAGGGTATAGCTTGCCTCCTTATGTTGGGCTTTACCATTTATTATCCTTTGTAGTGCTGGATTTGTAGAAAGATATTGTGTAAATTTGGTTTTGTCATGGAATATCTTGGTTTCTCCATCTATGTTGATTGAGAGTTTTGCAGGATACAGTAACCTGGGCTGGCATTTGTGTTCTCTTAGGGTCTGTATGACATCAGTCCAGGATCTTCTGGCCTTCATAGTTTCTGGCGAAAAGTCTGGTGTGATTCTGATAGGTCTGCCTTTATATGTTACTTGACCTTTTTCCCTTACTGCTTTTAATATTCTTTCTTTATTTTGTGCGTTTGGTGTTTTTGACTATTATGTGATTGGGAGGTGTTTCTTTTCTGGTCCAATCTATTTGGAGTTCTGTAGGCTTCTTGTATGCCTATGGGTATCTCTTTTTTTTAGGTTAGGGAAGTTTTCTTCTATGATTTTGTTGAAGATATTTACTGGTCCTTTGAGCTGGGGGTCTTCACTCTCTTCTATACCTATTATCCTTAGGTTTGATCTTCTCATTGAGTCCTGGATTTCCTGTATGTTTTGGACCAGTAGCTTTTTCCGCTTTACATTATCTTTGACAGTTGAGTCAATGATTTCTATGGAATCTTCTGCTCCTGAGATTCTCTCTTCCATCTCTTGTATTCTGTTGGTGAAGCTTGTATCTACAGCTCCTTGTCTCTTCTTTTGGTTTTCTATATCCAGGGTTGTTTCCATGTGTTCTTTCTTGATTGCTTCTATTTCCATTTTAATTCCTTCAACTGTTTGATTGTGTTTTCCTGGAATTCTTTCAGGGATTTTGTGACTCCTCTCTATGGGCTTCTACTTGTTTATTTATGTTTTTCCTGGAATTCTTTTAGGGATTTTGTGACTCCTCTCTATGGGCTTCTACTTGTTTATTTATATTTTCCTGGAATTCTTTTAGGAATTTTTTGATTCCTCTCTGTAGGCTTCTACTTGTTTATTTATGTTTTCCTGTGTTTCTCTAAGGGAGTTCTTCATGTCTTTCTTGAAGTCCTCCAACATCATGATCAAATATGATTTTGAAACTAGATCTTGCTTTTCTGGTGTGTTTGGATATTCCGTGTTTGCTTTGGTGGGAGAATTGGGCTCCGATGATGCCATGTAGTCTTGGTTGCTGTTGCTTGGGTTCCTGCGCTATCAGATTATCTCTAGTGTTACTTTGTTCTGCTATTTCTGACAGTGGCTAGACTGTCTTATAAGCCTGTGTTTCAGGAGTGCTGTAGACCTGTTTTCCTGTTTTCTTTCAGCCAGTTATGGGGACAGAGTGTTCTGCTTTTGGCGCGTAGTTTTCTTCTCTACAGGTCTTCAGCTGTTCCTGTGAGCCTGTGTCTTGAGTTCACCAGGCAAGTCGTTTGTACCAGAAAAGTTTGTCTTACCTGTGGTCCCCAGGCTCAAGTTTGCTAGTGGGGTGTTGCCTATGGCTCTCCCGGCCTCAGCAGCCAGGAAGATCTCTTGCGCCCCCTTCCGGGAGGTTCCGTGCACCAGGGTTCCAGATAGCTTTTGTTTTCCTCTGGGGTCAGTACTGTGTGCAGCGTGCAGTCTCTTCTGGTTTCCCAGGCGTGTCCGCCTCTCTGAAGGTTTAGCTCTCCCTCCCACGGGATTTGGGTGCAGAGAACTGTTTATCCGGTCGGTCCCTTCAGGTGCGGTGTCTCAGGCGCAGTGGATCTGCTGCTCCTGGGCCCTCCTCTCTGGTACCCAGGGCCGTATACAGTATCCTCCTGGGCCAGGGATGTGGGCAGAGGTGGGCAGCGTTGGTGGTCTCCTCCGGCTCTGCTGCCTCAGGAGTGCCCGCCCGACCAGGGGCCAGAACAGCCAGGGAAGATCTTCGCCGCCCTTCTTCCGGGAGGTTCCGTACCAGGGTTCCAGATAGCTTTGTTTTTCCTCTGGGGTCAGACTGTGTGCATGCAGTCTCTTCTGGTTTCCCAGGCCTTCTGAAGGTTTAGCTGTCCCTCCCACGGGATTTGGGTGAGAACTGTTTATCCGGGTGGGTCCCTTCCAGGTGCAGTGTCTCAGAAGTGGATCTTGCTCCACCCAGAGGCCGTATGACAAAGGGATGTGGGCAGAGGTGGGCTAGAGGGCCCGGACCAGGGGGCAGAACTTGGGAGTTCCTCCGTATAGTTACTTTTTAGTTTACACCTTTCTTTTAAGATTGTATCTTACATGACTATTATAATGAGTTATTTTCAATTTTATTATGAAAGGAACCCTCTAAGTCTACAGTTAGAATGTGTTGTCCAGAGATGACTTCAGCTGCATAATGAGTTGGAGGGTAGATTTGTTTACAAGATAGTCTGTTTCAGTGACTTAATATAATTATATAAAATCTGTGAATCAACAAACGACAATTTGCATCAACTTTCCTACAAAAAGTTATATGGCCATTTTCATGATTGTCATATACATAAGTATGTATATGTATGTGCATGTGTATATGATGTATAGTATATGTATACATACACATTTTGAAAATTTTAGTGAATATATATTCATTGTATATATTATTATCACTACATATCATGTCAAATATTTATTCGTTAAACTTTCCACAATGATGTTTTATAGTTATAAATATGTTTCTATATGATTAAATTATATATATATGTAACTTATTTAAATTAAATATATTTAAATATAAGGTATATATTTATATATCTGTAATGTCTTTATCCATTCTCAATTACTGCACATTTCCCATATTTTGTCTTCTTTAACAGCAAATACCAAATTTCCTTTTTTTTCTTTTTTTGTTTTGTTTTGTTTGTTGTTGTTGTTGTTGTTGTTGTTGTTTTGTAGAAGTCATTTTCTTGTTTCATTCTTGGTCCTGGGAATCTAGTTTCTGGTTCTAGGCAATCCAAGCAGTATAGGATATGGGTTCTTTCTCATCGAGTGTGCCTTGGATCAAATTAGACATTGGTTGGCTACTCGTATCATTTCTGTGCCACCAGAACCAATGCATATTTTATAGGGCAAAGGTTTTGTGGCAGGCTTGGTGTACATGTTTTTCTTTCTGTAGCCTGCAAAGAACCTTTCTTCACCAGAGACTCTAAACTGTAGGGTTTAAGACTCCATGTAGAAAGCAGCTAAAGTTCTTCATGTTCAATGAGTGGTGTGAATGGTGTTCTCAGAAATGGGACTTGCTTTCATTTTGCATAGAGGAACCCTTTTTCTTAGCATCATCCTAGGTTGTCTGGGGACTTTCATGGGAGCTCCTTGGCAAACAACTCAATTGAATGCAGCCTAGGACTATCACTGGAAGACTTGCTTGGCTACAAGAAAATGGCCGGTTGAGAGTCGGTATATCTTATTACTAAGAGTCTTCATTAGGATCACCTTCATAGATTCTAGGAAGTTTCCACTGCTCTAGGTTTGTATACTACACCTTAGACGGTCTGTAATTCCAGCTATCTCTCCTTATACTCTCTCTGTCTCCAACATGAGTCCTCCCCTGACATCCTCGGCTTCCTCCAGTCCATTCTTAAAATTTCTTCCATTTCCCCTTTCCCAGGGAGATTCATTCATCCCCACTAGATTCCTCCTTTTTCCCTAACCTCTGGGGCTACAGATTACAACAGCTATCATTAACTTATCAACTAATATCCACGCAAAAGTGAACACATACCATATTGGGAACTCTGGATCTAGGTTCACTCACAATGATTCTATTTCCAAACATTCGCCTGGAAGTTTCATGATGTCATTTTTTTAACAGTTGAGTTATTACTCCATGTATAAATGTACCACATTTTCTGTATGCATTTTTCTGTTGAAAGACATCTAGCTTGTTTCCAGTTTGAACTATTATGAATGATACTTCAATGAACATGGCTGAGCAAGGATCCTGGGGGAAGTATAGAGCATCCTTTGGGTGTATGCCGAATAGTGGCATTGCTGGGTCTTGAGAAATTTCAGAGGAAATGCCACATTAATTTCCAGCAGCTGTACAAATTTGCATTCCCACCAGCAGTGGAGGAGTATTTCCCCTGCTCAATATCCTTTCCATCACAGGCTATCACTTTTCTTATTAATGTTACCTATTCTGATATGTGTAAAATGAAATCTTAAAGTAATTTTGATTTGCATTTCCCTGATGGTCAAAGATGTTGAACATTTACTTAAGTGTCTCCCAGCCATTTGAGGTTCCTCTAGTAAAAATTTTCTACTTATATATGTAGCAAATTTTTAAATTTGAGTATTTAGTATTTAGTATTTGTGTTGTAGTGATATTTTATATATATATATATATATATATATATATATATATCATCTATTCTTCAAACAGGAAATAATAGACCACTAATAAATTCTTTTACGGAGACAGCATTACCCTAAAACTAAACTAAGATAGACTAAGACTCAATTAAACCCTGAAAATTATAGACAAATATCTCTAATGATTATAGAAGAAAAATCAGTAAGAGCTTGTATACCAAATTGAAGAATACACCAAAAATGGTCATTCATTATGAACCAAGTAGGTGCTATCTCCCATCCTTGCTCTGTGTGCTTATATGCATGAATTTAATGACACAAATTATTTGGCCATGAGTATGGATAAAATGAAATCAAAACACCAAATAAAAACAAAATTCCTTTGATGAAAAATTCAGGAACCCTACATTTTGTTGAGCAATGACTGCACATTTGTAAAACCACTCTCTAAATAGGCTAAGATTCTGTTTGTGGTTTTTCATGTCTTCCCAGACATTTCATATATTTTATTTATGATAAAAAATTAAAAGGGAAAAGTTGCTACAGCATTTTACTGTTATCAACTAAGAATTTTTATATACTACATTTTTTATTTAAAAATTCTTTCATTTTAATAAATACATATTAGATCAAATATTTGTTTAATGAGATTTACTATAATGTAACTGGTGTTGTCTTTAATTGTTGATATGATTTGATATAAATAACAAGTTTTGAATTTTCATGCTTGTTCAAAGGATTAATAACTACTGCATGTGGGAGATGGTGTATCTCACCCCGTTTCATGCTGCCAGTGTGAAGTTCTATCCATTTGATATTGAGCTAAATATTTCAAAGTTGTGTGCATACATATTTCATGACATTTTCACTCCACTATAGATTTTTATGTTTTACACCACAGGAAGCTGTCAACATGCTAATCACTCCTGTGAGAGGTGCTGCCTAAAACCTTCTAACAAAATTATCCATTTGATTTGATTTTCTGGGTTTTTAGTAAGTAAATATCTCTAACCCATTATTTTAGTTGGAAAGATCCAGGAATGTGTCTTCAAGAAAGGTGAACAAAAGCTTCCTGTTGAAGTATAAATAGGGAATGAAATGTTTTCTGACCCAGCTCCATACTGCAAATCAACAGTTTGAGTCTCTTATTGCTTCCTATCTGCGCATTGTTATGGTTTCTCTCTCTCTCTCTCTCTCTCTCTCTCTCTCTCTCTCTCTCTCTCTCTCTCTCTCTCTCTGTCTCTGATGTTTGGTTTCAGTCTACTGCTCAAGCGCCTGACGCACTGTGGTACCGTTACTCTCTAGTTATTGGCCTTTTGGTCTCCTTACTTCACAGTAACTGCTACCTGCTCCTCTTTCTGGCTACTCAACATTCAGTTCACTGAATCCAAAATTACTGAAAATTTCAGATTGTCCTGGTGCTCAGTCTCTGCAGGAGTCATTTGCTAGTGAATTAGTGTTTACATTTTCCAGTCACATTTAAATACACAGCATCTAAGTCAACCGGTCTGAGCAGCCTAAACACCACCCTTATATGCACACGGGAAACACAAAGCACTGCTCACACCTCTCGGCGCAGTACCCTCAAGATCTCCTACTCCCTTAGGTTATCGTTCCCCCTTCCTCCTCTGAATCATTCTTTTAGGCTGAAATTCATTCCACATATTTGCAGCATTGTATTGGCACATATTAAAATGGTTATTTTATGAATGACTGTACAAATAATTCAATGCTAGCTACTATTATTAAAACATGCACTCCCTATAATCACACAGATGATTTTATACTCCTAGAGAGGATGGCTTTATTTTGTGAGGCAGAATTCTCATACAAGAGAAGATTTTATGTATAGGAGAGGTAGGCCACATCATTTATTGATGACCCAAATGTATTCAAACTGTCCACGTAATTTGTTTCAAAACTGTGCCCCAGTCCCAGTCTGTCTTATACCTCCTTACTTCAAGATATACACTTTTGTTTTTATAATTATGAAAATATGATGAATGTGACCCTTTAATACAGTTAATTATGTTGTAGTGGTCACCAACCATAAGATTATTTCAATACTACTTCATAATTGTAGCTTTTCTACTTTTGTGAATAGTAATATAAATGTCTGATACTCAAAATATCGGATATGTAACTCCCTGAAGGGTCGCATCCCATAGATTGAGAACAATCATTTGAATTTCACAGATTTCTCTAAGTTGGAGAAAATACTTGTCACCTCCTCTAACTTGCTATTGAAGAGATTTAACTATATACAACATTTAACAGAAGAAATGAACATGGAACGTGTTCTGAATGAGCCTGTTTGTGCATAGTGACTTGCAGTTTTGAACTGCGTTGAGACATCACAGGATACTGAAACTAGGGCTGGTGAGAGGCAGATAGGTGGAAAATTAGTTCCTGAAATAATGTTTGTTCAGGCTGTTAGAGCAAGTCCATTTCCCCCTCAGGCAGATAGTTTGAAGGTTGTGCCGGCTTCATTTTCTGGAGAGACTGAGAAAGAACAGGACGTTAATCATATCTCCCCATGTGTCGTGTACCTTCAGAACTGCTCAATAAACATTAATTGATGAAGGAGATATTGTGAGGACTACATTTTGGGAAATTGATTCATAGAAGTCAGCTTTAGGCAGTTGTACCATTGAGATTGGATGTTTCCTGCATCTTTCATTTAATTCTCTGTAAGACTATGTTACAATGGCAAATGTCTTTAGTTCAGATCCTAAGCATATTTTCCTTCTTTCCTTCCTTCCTTCTTTCCTTCCTTCCTTTCTTCCTTCCTTCCTTCCTTTCTTCCTTTCTTCCTTCCTTTTTTCCTCCCTTCCTCCCTTCCTTCCTTCCCTCTTTTCTTCCTTCTTTTCTTCATTCTATTCCCTTCACTCTCTCTTTCATATCTCCATTTCTCTTACTTCCTTTCTTTTGTTTATTTTCTTTACATTTAATTTTTTCTGGTTGTCTTCTTTTGTTCCCTGTATTACTTGTTAAACACTGCATACTTCAATGTCAACCCAACATGAAAAGATAGAAATCAATTTGTACCCAAATTTATTCCTTTAGAATTATCCCTTGAAAATCATACTTGGCAAACTTGAAAGATAAGAGATGTTTACCAATTTTTCCCATGTTCTAAATTATTAATTTTGAAGTTAAAATATAATTATATCATTTCCCCTTCACTTACCTCTCACTCTCCAGCTAATCCCTCCATACTGCTATCTCTAATTCATTACATTTTTTAATTGTAATACACACACACAGATGTGTGTGTATATATATACCTATATCATATATATATATATATATCCATATACATATGGCCCAAAAAAACAAGCCTGGAGCAAGGTTCTGATCAAAGCACTGTCAACGAGAGCACCTCAACCAGTTCCCTCTCATATGATTGTGAAATTCTGCATCCACTTTAGGCTTATTCACAAGGGACTGTTTCTTATCCTATAGCAACAGTAAATTTTTAATATTTTTTTAGACTCCAGATTTTATTCCCCTCGTGGTTCACCCTTTATACCACATCCCACACTTCCCCCCACACTGCTGTCTCCTTATCACCCTACTGCCCAAGCCTCCCTACTCCCTGGGGCCTCTAGTCTCTTGAGGGTTAGGTGCATCTTCTCTGACTGGGTCCAGACCCGGCAGTCCTGTGCTGTATATGTGTTGGGGGCCTCATATCAGCTGGTTTATGCTACCTGGTTGGTGGTCCAGTGTCTGAGAGATCTCTGGGTTCCAGGCCAGCTGAGATTGCTGATCCTCCTATAGAATCTGCCTCCACCCTCCTCTTTAGCTTCCTATTGTCTCTCCCCAATTCAACCACAAGGGTCAGCAGCTTTTGTCCATTAGTTGGGTGTAAATGTCTGTATCTTATTCTTCTAGCTGCTTCTTGTGCTTTTTGCAGGGTAGTCACAATAGGATTCATTTTGTGAGAAATCCATAGCCTCAGTAATAGTGTTAGGCTTTGGGGCCTCCCCTTGATCTGGATTCCCATTTGGGACTGTCACTGAACCACATTTTCCTCAGGCTCATTTCCATTTTTCATCCTTCAGTTCTTTTAAACAGTAATAATTATAGGTTAGAATGTTTGATTATGGAAGAGCAATCCCAAACCCCACTTGCTGTCCTGTATTTCTACTACAGGGGGATCTACAAGTTCTCTCTCCCCATTGTAGGGCTTTTCATCTAAAATCCCCCTCCCTTTTAATCCTGAGAGTCTCCTACCTCCCAGGTCTCTGGAACATTTTGGAGTGTTCCCCACATACCTCCTAAACGTGACCTATGGCATGGTGGGACATCTTTTAGGTATATGCCCAAGAGTGGCATAGCTGGATCTTAAGGTAGATTTACTTCCATTTTTCTGAGGAATCTCTAGAATGATTCCCAGAGTGGTTGTACCAGTTTGCAATCCCACCTTCAATGGAGGACTGTGCCTCTTTTTCCACATCTTTGCTAGCATGTGCTGGCACCTGAGGTTTTGATCTGAGCTATTCTGATTGGTGCAAGGTGGAATCTCAGGGTCATGTTGATTTGCATTAACCTGATCATTAAGGACTTTGAACATTTCTTTAAGTGCTTCTCAGCCATTCAAGATTCTTCTGTTGTGAATTCTCTGTTTACTTCTATTACCGCCCCCGTTTTTGATTGGGTTGTTTGGTTTTATTGGTGGTGGGCTTCTTGAATTCTTTATATATCTTTTATAATAGTCTTTTATTGATGTGGGGTTTCTGAAGATTTTTCCAAATCTGTAGGTTACCAATTTGTCTTATTGTCTATGTCCTTTATCTTACAGAAGCTTTCCAGTTTCATGAGGTCCCATTTATCAATGCTTGAGCCATTGGAGTTCTGTTTAAGCAATTTCCCTTTGTGCCAATGAGTTCAAGGCTCTTTTCTACTTTCTCTTCTGTTAGATTGAGTCTATCTGGTTTTATGTTGAAGTCCTTGATCCACTTGGAATTGAGCTTTGTGCAAGGTGACAAATATGGATCTATTTTCATTTTTCTACATACATACAGCCAGTTAGACCAGCACCATTTATTGAAGTTTTTTCATTTATATTTTGTCAAAGATCAAGTATGTGTAAGTTTGTGGTTTTATCTCTGGCTCTTCAATTTTAATACATTGATCAACCTGTCTGTCTCTTTAACAATACTTTGTTATCACTATTTCCCTGCAGCATAGCTTGAGGTCAGGGATGGTGAATCCCTCAGAAGTTCTTTTATTGTTAGTAATTGTTTTCACTTTTACAATTACTAACAATATTACAATTGTAATTGTATTATTACAATTTTTTGCTTCTTTAGATGAGTTTGAGAATTGTACTTTCCATGTCTTTGAAGAATTGTGTTGGAAGTTTGAAGGGGATTGCATTGAATCTGTAGATTACCTTTGGTGAGATGACCATTTTTACTATGTTAATTCTGTCAATGCAAGAGTATGGGTGTTTCCTCCATTTTCTGAAATCTTCCAGTATTTTCTTGAGAGCCTTGAAGTTATTGTCACTTCTTTGGTTAGAGTTACCCCAAGATATTTTATATTACTTGTGGCTATTGAAAAAAGGAGTTAGAAATAGGTCTTCCAAGCAAATGGTCCCAAGAAATGAGCTAGAGTTGCCATTCTAATATCCAATAAAATAGACTTTCAACCAAAAGTTATCAAGTGAGATCAGAAAGGACACATCATATTCATCCAAGGAAAAAAATCCACCCAGAGAAAGTCTCAATTCTGAACATCTGTGCTCAAAATTCAAGGGCACCCACATTGTAAATGAAATTTTTACTAAAGCTCAAAACTCACATTTAGTCCTACACAATAATAGTGGGAGATTTCAACACTCAACTCTCAGTAATGGACTGGTCTTAAAACAGAAACTAAACAGAGACACAGTGAAACTAACAGAGTTTATGAACCAACTGGAGTTAATGGAAATCTACAGAAGATTTTACCATAAACCAAAAGAATGCACCTTCTTCTCAGCATCTCATGGTACCTTTTCTGAAATCAATAATATAATTGGTCTCAAAACAAGCCTCAACTGATACAAGAAGATTGAAATAATCCCATGAGTCCTATCAGATTACCAGGGACTAAGGCTGGTCAACAACAACAAAATAAATAAATAAAAATAAAAATGATAACAGAAAAAAGACACATACCCACCAAAACTGAACAACTCTATCCAATGATAAATTGGTCAGGGAGGAAATAGAGAAAGACATAAAAGACTTCTTGGAATTCAATTAAAATTCATAGCACTAAGTAACCTGGTAAGGAAATTGGAGACATCCTACACTAGCAAACTAACAGCACACCTGAGAGCTCTAGAACAAAAGAAGCAAACACACATAAGAGGAGTACAAGACAAGAAATAGTTAAACTCAGGACAGAAATCAACCAAATAGAAATAAAGAGAATATACAAAGAATCAACAAAACCAAAAGTTGGTTCTTTGAGAGAATCAACAAGAGAGATAAAGACCTAGACAAACAAATGAAAGGACCCTGAGACAGTACCCAAATTAACAAAATCAGTAATGAAAAAAAAGATAAAAAAAAACAGAAAATTAGAACATTTAAAAAATCATCAGATCCTACTACAAAAGCCTATACACAAGAAAACTGTAAAATCTAGATGACAGGGATGATTTTCTAGACAGATATCACTTACTAAATTTAAATCAAGAGCAAATAAACTACCTCAACAGGCCTATATCCCATAAGGAAATAAAAGAAGTCATTAAAAACCTCCAACTCCCCACCCCCAAAGAAAAGCCCAGGACCAGATGGGTTTAGTGCTGAATTCTACCAGACCTTCAATGAAGAGCTAATACCAATATTCCCCAAACTATTCCATGAAATAGAAACAGAAGTGACACTACCTAACTCATTCTACGAAGCCACAATTACTCTGATACCCAAACCACACAAGAATGCAACAAACAATAAGAGAACATTAGACCAATTACACTTATGGATATCAATGCAAAATACTCCATAAAATTCTTGCAAACCAAATCCAAGAACACATCAAAACCATCATTCGCCATGATCAAGTGGGCTGCATCCCAGGGATGCCAGGTTGGTTTAACATATGGAAATCCATTAAAATAATCCACTACATAAACTAACTCAAAGATTAAAAAAATCACATGATCATCTTCTTAGATGCAGAAACAGCTTTTCACAAATATTAAATACAACACCCCTTCATGGTAAAAGTACTAAAGTGATCAGAAATTCAAGGCCCAGACCTAAACATAATAAAAGCAATTTTCTGCAAACCAACAGCCAATATCATATTAAATGGAGAGATACTTGGAGCAATCTCACTAAAATCAGGGACAAGGCAAGGATGTCCGCTCTTCCCATATCTATTCAATAGTACTCGAGGTGCAAGCTAGAACAATAAGACAACAAATAGGATCAAGGGGATACAAATTGGCAAAGAAAAATTAAAGATGACGTAATAGTATACATAAGTGACCCTGAAATTTCTACCAGAGTACTTCTTCAGCTCATAAACAACTTCAGCAATGTGGCTGGATATAAAATTAACTCAACAAATCGGTAACTTTCCTTTGTACTAATAACTGTAAACTTAAAGTTACCTTTCAGATTGTGTTAAACTCTGAGCATGCTGTTTTTCATAGAATACAGTTAAATGGAGAAAAAAGTTAATGTCAGAATGTCTGCCTGTTGACAAGTAAGCAAACAAAACAAATTAGCCCTAGATTAGACCATTTGCATGGCATTTTATTATATCATTGAGGCTTTATATTATTTTCATTAAAAATCTAAAGTTAAAGGATTTATGTAGAACCATATGCAGTTTTGTTTGGAAACCCGAATTCCCAGAATCACATGCCAAGAAATCCTCACGGAGAACCCTGAATCCAATGGACAAGGAAGAGGGGTAGGCAGAAAATATTGCCCATGTAGAGCTCAGAAAAGTAAACAAAGGGCACACATAGCAATTATACCTGAGGCAACATTTTACATGACTGAGATTGGCCAAATTCTCCTACAAAAGAAACAGGTGTACTGTTTCCAAATTACTGAAACTAATGCTTTTCCTGTGAAGTGTCTACTTAATATTATTTTATACTCTCTTTCTGTTGATCTGTATTATTTGGTTTCTATCTTCCCAGCTCTAGCATAGATGCAGCTTTTAACTGTCTTCCTGAAAATGACTGATTGTTATTTCATCTTCCTTTATTTTTTAAGATATCTTTCTGTCTCTGTCTCTGTCTCTGTCTCTGTCTCTGTCTCTCTGTCTTTTGGTCTCTCTGTTTCTCTGTCTCTGTCTCTCTGGCCCATCTCTGTCTCCCTTATTCCAACTATGAATGAATGCCACCTTTACTTTTCTTTTGGTGTTCTTTATGGAGGTCATGCTTCATTTATATATTATTTTAATTTTTCCATTTTGGGGGTATTTGGGGTTTTAGCCTTAATTCTGTCAATCTGCCATTTATTCTTTGATCAATTATGTTCAGTCTTCCTCTCTACACCTTAATGTGACATTCTTTTCTTGCTGAGGGTCATGCAGGAGGAAGAACAAATGGTGTTAGAACTCATGAAATGTGGCCTGCTGGTTCTCAAAGCCATAGGGGTGAGCCTCAGTGGCATGGCCCCAAGGACGACGTGTCTGAGGTCTTCCTGCTGAGGACTTCCTGCTGTTATGGAGTTCTGCTCTGCTTGTTACCCTCACATGCCTCTTAATCTAAGAATTACATGAAACCTCTAAGGGGGCCTCCAGTCCCTCACTGGACAGTATTTCTGGCACTCACAATAATAATGCTTGATCCCTTTCAGGGATTGTTGCTGGAGCAGATTAATGATTCAATCACTACCCTAGGAAGGAACTTAGAGATGTAGATTTTCAGCAAGGCTCACCACCCTTAGAAAGCATTTGGAACAAATGAAACTCAGGACGGATGATCAAAATGTGAATGCTTCACTCCTTCTTTAAAAGGGGAACAAGAATACCCTTGGCAGGGAAGAGAGAGGCAAAGATTAAAACAGAGACTGAAGGGACACCCATTCAGAGCCTGCCCCACATGTGGCCCATACATATACAGCCACCCAATTAGACAAGATGGATGAAGCAAAGAAGTGCAGACTGACAGGAGCCGGATGTAGATCGCTCCTGAGAGACACAGGCAGAATACAGCAAATACAGAGGCATATGCCAGCAGCAAACCACTGAACTGAGAATGGGACCCCGTTGAAGGAATCAGAGAAAGAACTGGAAGAGCTTGAAGGGGCTCGAGACCCCATATGTACAACAATGCCAAGCAACCAGAGCTTCCAGGGACTAAGCCACTACCCAAAGACTATACATGGACTGACCCTGGACTCTGACCTCGTAGGTAGCAATGAATATCCTAGTAAGAGCACCAGTGGAAGGGGGAAGCCCTGGGTCCCTTAAGACTGAACCCCAGTGAACTAGATTGTTGGGGGAGGGGCGGCAATGGGGGAGGGTGGGTAGGGAACACCCATAAGGAAGGGGAGGGGGAAGGGATGTTTGCCCGAAACCGGGAAAGGAATAACACTTTCGAAATGTATATAAGAAATATTCAAGTTAATAAAAAAAATCCAATAAAAGAGAAAAAAAGAAAATAACCAATAAAACTATTAAAAATTCTAAAAAAAAAAAAAAGAAAGAAAGCATTTGGAAAATTGACATTGTTAGTGAAGCTATGTTGAGATGTTTTTACTACTGAATCTGATGTAGAAAATCTTAGGAAACAATTTGAAGTTCAAAAAAACACATTCTTCTTAGTTAAGCAAGGAACATTTTAAGTCAGGGAACAAGAACAACGGCAGCATTGGCTGACGTGATTCTCATTTAGGCTAGTCTGGTGATGATTGGTTTCTTATACACATTTTTGCACTCAGATTCCTGATGTGATTTATTAAGAATTACTCATCATTAAATATGCATTTTTGGGATTTAAGCTAGATACAACAGATTCTTAAAAAAGTTTAAGTTTGTGATTCTTTTAAGATTCTTACAAGATTACTTTTAAAGATAAATAATAAAATAATTGTTCCTTCTTTTGTAACCGTAAATTGCTGCCTGTCAGTAAGAAAAATGACTAAGAAAGCTACCTTGCTTCCTTACACTTTGTTAAACTGTAACAAGCTCAATAGCTATGAATGTGCATGGGTTTGGGGGAATAATTTGTTTTCTTTACCTGTACTATGTACTGTTATTTCTTGTAAAGATATTGGGGAACACAGTGTGCTTTTCTCAATAATTCAGTAGAAGAAAACTAAAATGTTATCACATTGTAATTTTACATTGCTGGAAAGATATTGCTGGGATATGTAAATTATGGAAGAAAGAATAAAGTGTGGGTTGGAACAATGTTCCTACCATCAATGAACTATGTGTATGTATGTATATGTGTATGTATGTAAGGTTTATGTGACTGGATGTTGTAGCATTGTTCCTTTTATCCATCACCTATATGTATGTATGTATGTATGCATGTATGTATGTATGTATGTATGCATGTTTGTATAAGTATAAGGGTTGTATGAATGTGGTTTGAAACATTGTTCCTTATATTTATCAACTATATGTATGTAATATGTATATATGTGTGTGTGTGTGTATGTGTGTGTGTGTGTGTGTGTGTGTAATGTTTACATGAATATGGGATGGCCGTAGAATATATAGATGTAAAGCTTGTCTGGGTGTGTGTTAGAGCTTGCTCCATCTACCAATTGTGTGTGTATATGTAAGTATGTATGTATGTAAGTATGTATGTATGTATGTATGATGTATGTATGTAAAATATTTGAAGCCTGCTTGCTGCTTTGCTCTAACCATTTAATATGTGAATGTTCATATTTCTATCTGTAGGTCTGCATGCACGTATGTATGTATGTATATATGTATGTATGTATATGTATGAAATTGTTGGACTCTGCCTTTTTTCATCCACATATGTGTGTAGATGTATGCATTTATGCATTTGTGTGTGTGTGTGTGTGTGTGTGTGTGTGAATTTTCTTTTCTCTTCTCAAACTTCTAGCTGCCATAGGCAGCAGCCCTTGTAGGTATCTGGATCCACTCCTGTCAGCTCCTCTCAACACTCATCACCCTTGGGCTGACTGCCTCCCTTTACTGTCAAAACTTGTCTTTGACAATTTATGTCTCACTTTAATTTTCCTTTCAACATCTTTCTGGGTAATACCAGCTTACTTGTAGTGCCATACCCTGCTTGCATGCTCAACCCTCTAAGCTTTTGAGGAGTGATAATTAATGTATCTAAATGGTTTCCATTCTCCAGAAATGATGATGAGGCAATTAATAAAGAAGAGCGGACTAAACTCTGATTTAGACCATAGAATTTAGGTATACCATACTTGTGTGAATGAATGTGCTGGTATGTATGTGTTGAGAGAGAGTATGGGGAAGTAAGGGTGTGGGGGAGAGGGAGGGAGAGGGCAGGGGGAAGGGAGAGAAAGGAAGAAGGAAAGAAACAGGAACAGGAAGAGAGAGGGGGTTCTAATTTTCTTTGTTGTCATATTTATCTCTTATCTGTATGTGTTGGGTGCATGTGTAGGCTAATGCTTGGTATGGGGGATCATTCTGTCACATTTACCTTATTCAGCCAGCTGGGATCTCTCAATCAGACCCAGAGCTTGCAATTTATCCAGTGTGGATAGCCAGCTACTTCAGGGAACCCCCATCTTCTGACGCTGGATTTATAGTCAGCCTGCTTTGTGCAAGAGACACGGAAATGGGTTTCTAGGAATCAAACAAAAAGAAATGAAGCCTCTCTGCAGCCAATATTTGAATTTTATTCCTGCATACACTCAAAGCACAGGCTTCTCACAGCACAACTTCTCTTCCACTTTATTGCAGACATGCCTAAACCTTTCAGTGATGGAATCTCTGCAGTCTTCCATATGTGTCTGCTGTTCCTATGACCCTAAGTGTTATTAGCTTAACATTTTCCAGTTCTGACAGTACTGCTCTGATGTTGGTTGTAATGAGTCTTACTCTGATTGAATATTTCATTTTTCCATTTCTCCTTCTGCCCTTAATTTCAGAGAGAAAAACCTAAGGTATATTTTTATTCTGTCATGTTAAAATATAAACTCTCAAGATTCTTTCCTTACATCTCTATATGGATTTTTATATTTATCAGATCAAATGGCAAAATTTTATTAAAAATAGTTTTATATTTCTGAAGTCACAGTCTTCCATAGAATCACTCATATGTTTAGAAATTTTTATGACCATACAAACAGTAAAATAAAATAAATAGCAGTTTTGCGAATCAGCTTTCAATTTCTATAATCAGTACTTGAGATAATTAACTGGTAGTAATAAAAGGTTATTAAGGTCATAGTCACTGGGGTTCATAACAGATTGACATAATTGCTTGAGACTGTAATGAGTGATGTCATTATAGTACAAGTTGGTTTTGAAGTGAACTTTTCCTAACCCCATAGCATATGAGTTGAAATCGAGAACAAGGGAAAACTTTTGTTTCACAGTCCTCTCTAAGTGCATTACCTCAGAGCCTAAATACTTCCCACTAGACATTCCCTCATACACATTGGTTCACTTTCTGAAAGTGGCACACTGTTAATCAATTATTTAATACACAAATATTTGGGACGCTATGTGACCTCAAACTATAGCACTAGCTAACTATATAACACTGGGATAACAGGTAAGTAGGAAGAGTATGTAGGACAAGGCCTTGATCTTGATTGATACATATTCTTCACTATCATTTTATGAAGTCAGAACTATTGTAGACTGGAAAATCATGCAAGTCTGAGAAAACAAAATAATGGTGCATTGAAATGAGTCATTATAATAGGTGGAAGAGATTACTGATTTAGTACTTCCATCTTTAACTATGTCAAGTGGTGAAGCAGGGTTTCTTCAAACCTACAGTATGGTTATTGTAGCTAGCCTGTTTGCTTTTATGATGCCTCCCCTGTATCTGCCTTCTAAGGTTTCAACTACAAGTGGACCACCATAACTCGTAAAATGGCATAGTCAGCAATGACATAAAATTCCTGGGAAGTTGATTCATAGAAATAAACTTGCCAGGAAAGAGTGACTGTACAAGATTAGAGAGAAAAGGAAGAGCTAGTCATTTTAATGGAGGGGAGTGTGGGGATTAGATTGACCAATTCCAGAGCACATGAATAGTGATTTTTCTTAGCTGTTACCTTAGTGTTCTCAGCATGATAATCTTCAGCCCCATGAAGAAAAAGCACAACCAAGTAAAGAAAGAGTAAATACTTTTACCAAATATTTATTTTAAGTATTTTTATTTACCTACTGCACTCAATAGAGAACCCACATCCCCCTCTCCCTTTTAATTAGATGTCTGATGAGAAATTGAAATTGGATGTCTATACATGAAATGAGTACAGAAGCCATTCTACCATATTTCTTCTTTGCATTATTTTTATTATCAAGTTTGTGCTGATTCATGTGGTGCTTAGCACAGTAACTCTCACATAGTAGAAAATCAATAAATGCTTTCGTGATTAAATGTAAATGCCAGCATGGATAATTTAAACTATTATTCTTTTTATGGTATGCGGCTTGATTAGAATTCTTGATCAGGGTAAGTATAAGACTAAACTTCATTACTTATGTGATTAAGAGAAAGAAAACCCACTGAGCATTGACCAGTGAGTAGCTTCTTTGGCCTTCTTCCTATATATCATATGTGAGTGTTGTCAAATCAACTCGACAGGTATTCAATTTCAGATCTACACTTCCTTTCTACTCTAATTTGGACAAATCATTCACATCCAGATTTTCTTTATCTTCAAAGTAACATTAGTAAAAAGTATTTCTAAAAATTTTATGAGAATTAACCTAGAAAACTCAATTAAAGCACGTTTTCCTTGAGGCTTTGTAATTACCATAGGAATGAACAGAGAGGCATGCTCTCTCAAAGGACTTGAGAGTCCAGGCAGCTAAACCAGCAGTAGATTCCTGGAACTTTTGCAAGTGCCTTTCTGATGTTGTTAAAACAGAAGCTCTCTAAACTCCACCCCTATCCTTTGTTTGTGTAATATACATTTACATTCTCTCTCTCTCTCTCTCTCTCTCTCTCTCTCTCTCTCTCTCTCTCTCTCTCTCTCTCTCTCTGGCAGGCTGACCTCATTATTTCAGCAAAAGAATTCTTCCTCACACGAATGAAACAAATCAGAACATGGTCTTATAACAAATTACGGTATATAATACTTGGGATATTAGTAAAATAGAATGAACAATTAGGCCGTTGTTGGTTTTTAATAAATTCAAGTCAAAATAATCTCATAATCTCATATATGGTAGGTAGTACATGGAGCCTTTCTACCTTCCTTTGGATGACCATCAATTGGCTGCTTCTGTTCTTGGTTCTGAGTGTAGCAGCTGATGTTCCTTTGCTAATTGTGCTACCCAGAAAAACTGTTTGCCATGTCCCTCAGGTAGGCTACAGGAGCTTGCCACCAACTGTCTCTGATTGGTAATAAAGAATTTTCATATAGCCAATGGCTGGATAGAGAAAGACAGGGCGGGACTTTCAGTTTTTCATGGAATAGGAACTGGTATGAAAAAAGAGGCAGAAAATCGCTGTGATTCAGAGGGAGACAAATCTGATTTAGAACTGCAGAAGGAAAGTCATCTGAAATATAGGTGAAAAAGAATGCAGCCCCAGAAAGCACTGTTCAGAAGCGACTTGGGCAGCAAAGACTAGGGAGCTTTTCAGAAGGAGCAAAAGCAACAAAGTTAAAATATAGAATTAGAGGGCATTAAGTCCGGTTTACAGGAGGGAGAAACGTGCTAGCCATGGGGAGGATTAGAACTGTCCACCCTTTGAGCAAGCCAAGGAATTTTAAAATTAGCTGGAGTGTGTGTGTGTGTGTGTGTGTGTGTGTGTGTGTGTGTGTGTGTCTTCCATTCATGAATCCAGATAGTTCTTGGGTGGATATACACATGCGACCAACCGGTAGTCAAAACGGTGTAGCCAACTATAGCTATACCTGAGTATGAGTAATGTTCATATTTTAAATATCATCTGAGGATTTTTAATGTGTTAAGTGTCACAGCTGCAGCCTATAAAATTATCTTAATATTTCTATATTTTAAATTGATAGGAAAAAATAGCATGACTTTAAATTGTAATTGCTCAATAATCCTTAGTTGGCATCCTTACTTGGAACACTATGAAAATATCGATATGTGTATAAAACATTAATACACACACATGGCTTTTGTGTATAGTAAAATAATAAGTATATTTAGAAATTCTATGAAAATTAAGTAGAAGGCTCAATTAAAGACATCTTTTCCTTGAGGCTTTGTAATTACCATACAAATGAGCAAAGAGTAACTCTCAAAGGACTTGAGGGTCTATGCATCTCCAATATATATGTGTTGTTCTAAATAGGAACATAGAATTTGTTACTTAGAAAATTAAGAGTTTAATGGTGAAAAGTAGGGTTCACATACGCCAATTAAATATGAGGGAAAGCTGAATGTAATTGTTAGCTCCTCTGTTGAGGTGATTTAAAATTCTTCAGTTATGTGATATGATTCCAAGGAACAAATAAGGAAAATGCTTGTATGGAAACATCATATCACATGTTAGATTAATTATATATATATATATATAGTTATAAGTATAAATAGGCATTTTCATGAACAGGATTTATTACTTAATCTGGACTTACTTGAAATGATTTTCCTACCTTGTGTGAAAGAAATCACTGGAGACTTCCTTCCTCACAAAGGAAAGTCATGAATCTATTTCTGTACTTCAGTTGATCAGTGCTAACCGCTGATAAGACTTGAGAAGAATTCAGGAATCATCTCAAAATTAGCATTCCGAGATTATGCCAAATTTAAAAAAAAGATAAAGTTTTGAGCATTAATATGCACGAGGTCCTTTCTTATGTTGCTGTCTTAGAGTTTTCCATTGCTTTGAAGAAACTCCACGACCATGGCAACTCTTATAAAGTAAGCATTTAATTGAGTCTGGCTTACAGATTCAGAGGTGTAGTGCCTTATTGTCATGGAGGGAAGCACAGGCAGACACTGTGCTAGAGTAGGAGCCAAAGGTTCTACAACCAGGTCTTCAAGCAGCAGGAAGCTTGAACTTCTGCACTTCCAAAGCCCAGGCCCCCCGCTCCCCACTGACACACTTCATCCAACAAGACGACACGTTTTAATAGTTTCACTCTCTAAAAGCCCGTATAGGCAATTTTCATTCAAACTGCCAGGGTTTGCTCTTCTCATTCAGAGCAGCTCCACCACAAGGTAACTATTCCAGTGATTTGATACCTTGGAAGTCCAGCCATGGTTAAGTTCATAAGTTAACACAATATTTGCACAAGTACCTAAAAGGTCGATATTTGGCTCCCTATTTTTTCTGAGTATTAAAGCTGTATTTTTGCCCAACAAAATAACTTGCTTCCTTTCTAATTTGGAGCTGTCAACTTGTAACCATTATAATCAACCATATTAATATGGAATTTGCATTGTCAGGTGGCTGAGTTGTTGTTTTCTTATGACATTGTCTCTGTTATTTAAGAATTTCTGAGTGTGTGTTAATGTTGACACTTGTATAGCAGATGCCAGGAAACCCACTTAGGTCCAGTTCTGTCTCCATCCATTACTGAAACAATAGCCTTGGATTTGGTCTTACATCCCACTCACCCCTGCTGCACATGTGCATACATGAGATATCTCTCCCAATATAGAAATTGACAAGAGGAAATGGAACTCTATGTAAAGCACACATTATGTATTATTTCTAGCAGTGTCATTCATCCTATTTTAGGAAAATAATTTGTTACCAACCGGCTGGACAGAGTAAGTTTGAACTCTGCTTTATATTAGAGAATGAAGATAAAATGAATAATAACCAAACCATAGAAAGGACACAAACAACAAATTAGCAAATTGACAAGTTTTGTTATTGCTTGGTTTGAATACTAATAAGTAAGAAAGCACTTCATTAAACTGTGGTGAGAGTGCTAAATGTTTGCCAATCTGTAGTTCCTTTTCCTTAATTTTGTCTCATATGTTTCTGATATTTATAGATATTGTTTCTCTCACTCTTTTCCTGTCTCTCACCCTCTTTCTGTTTTTCCCAAAGCCTAGTGACTGGGCCTTTTCTGAAACTGTGATATCATCATGAGAATGTTATAATTAGGAAGGGGGCTTCTGGGAGTAATTTAGTTCATGAGAGTGGAGTCCTCACGTGGACATTAACATCCTTACATGAATAGGTCAAAAGCAAACGGGTTCACATTTTAACCAGTGAGTATACAGCAATGAGAGTTTTGAATACCAAAGCTTATTCCTCACTAAGAACCTGACCCTGCTTGCACTCAGTTCTTGGATTTCCAGCTTTTAGGACTGTGAGAAATGAATGTGTGACATTTGTGCTCATAGTTCATGGCACTCTGTTATAGAAACCTGAGGTAAGACACTGGGTAATGTAGTAAATACTGTTACCAGTTTGTAAAATGTCACTATGATCTAGGTTTATCTTCAGTTAGCTAAAAGCATTTAGAGAGGACAAGAGTGCAACCAGATATTGCCAATATACTGTAATGACAACCACTATTAAATCTGTATAAGCTGTAGAAGGTTTCAGAACTAGAGTACTAGATCCAGCCTGGGCTTATACAAAACATTCAAGAGGTTTGTTTGAGAGGGTGTTTTGCTTTGTTTTGTTTGATTTATTTATTGTTGTCGGTTTTGAATTTGTGAATAGATATTTAAAATCTGTGCATATAAAGATAATTTTCTCTCCTTTCCCAACCCATAATGGTTTTACTTCCTTTCATTGCTTTACTGAGTTAGACAAGACTAACAGTATGCTATGAAAAGCAGAGGTAGAAGGAGATTTTTTTTTGTCCTGTTCTGATCTGGCTGGAGAAAGATTGGATATACTACCATTGATAAGGGAAAGATGGGTTAGAGGTAGATGAACAAGAAGCCATTGTCATATAATTTTGTGGTGTTAATTTTAAGATAATTTGGGAAAACATTCATTTCTGCTTCATGTAGAACAAGTCTTATAGTGGTAGTTCACAGAATGTTCATACTCGTTGCAACAACACAAAGGTTGTTGAAATCCCTTTCACAGTGATTTTTTTTAATTTTCTAATTGTTTAAATTACTTTATTTTTTATAGAACAATCCTGATTTATTTTATTTTTAATGAATTATTTCATGTATTTATATTCCAAATGTTGCTTCTTCTCTCATTTTCCTTCTCCCAGAGTTCTTTACCTCATTCTCATCCCCTCTGAAAGGGTGCTCCTCCACCCCTGGCATCTCCCTTCTCTGGGGCATCAATTCTCTACAGGATAAAGCACACCTACTCTCACTGGGCTATATAAAGCAGTCAGTCTTCTGCTACATATATGACAGAGCCTCAGACTAGCCTGTGTATGCTCTTTCATTAATGGCTTAGTCTCTGGGAGTACCGTGGGTTCCAGGTTAGTTAAAATTGTTTGTCTTCCTAAGTGGTTGCCAACCCTTTGGTTCCTTCAATCCTTCTCCTAATTCTTCCATAGTGGTTCCTGATCTCAGTCCAATGGTTGGCTGTAACTATCTGCATCTGTCTCAGTAACTGCTGATACAGCTTCTCAGAGGATAGCCAGCATCAGTGTTTGGTACCTGTCCAAGGGATCAGATCCCAAGTTGGGCCATTTATTGGTCATCCATTCCTTCAGTAGGACAAAATGGCAGCCTACATATTGGGAAAAGATCTTCTAGAATCCTAAACCTGATAGAGGACTAATATCCAAAATACATAAAGAACTCAAGATGTTAGACTCTAAAAAAACAAAAACAAAAACAAAAAAAACAAAACAACAAAAACAACAACAAAAACCCAAATAACCCAATTTAAAAAATGGGGTTAGGAGCTAAACAGAGAATTCTCAACAAAGGAATCTTGAATGGCTAAGAAGCACTTAAAGAAATGTTGAGAGGACAGTCATACTATGCTCCTATCTGAGAGCACTTCTTGGAAACAGCAATAGTGTTGGGGTTGGGTGCCTGTGAATGGGATGAGTCCCAAGGTGAGGCAATCTCTGGATGGTCTTCAGTCTCTGCTCCATTTTTTTTTGTCCCTGCATTTCCATGTAACTCTTTTTGGGTCTGGGTTACCTTACTCGGGATGATAGTTTATAGTTCCATCCATTTGCCTGCAAAATTCATGAAATAATCATTTTTAATAGCTGAATAATATTCTACTATGCACACAAACCACATTTTCTGTATCCATTCTTCCGTTGAGGCACATCTGGGTTGTTTCCAGCTTCTGGCTATTAACTGGCTGTTCTCTGAGAGACTCTGCCAGCACCTGACTAAGACAGTTAAAGATACTCACAGCCAACCATTGCACTGAGCCCAGAGACCCCATGGAAGAATTAGGGGAAAGACTGAAGGAGCTGAACGGGATGGCAACCCCATAGGAAAAACAACAATATCAACCAACCAGATCCTTTAGAGCTCCCAGGGGCAATCCAACAACCAAAGAGTATATATGGGTAATTATACATGCCACCATATGTATCAGAGAATTGCTTATCTGGCACCAATGGTAGGGGAGGCACTTGGTCCTAAGAATTTTGTTGCCCTAGAGTAGGGGGATGCTAGCAGAGTGAGGGGATGGATGGGTGGATGGGGAAGCATTTTCCTAGATGCAAAAAGGAAGGAAAATGGGATGGTAGGGTTGCATCTTGGAGACCCAGAATGGGGACAACATTTGACATGTAAATAAGTAAAACAATCAATTAAAATGAATTTAAAATTTTAATTAAAATAATTAATTATAACAAGAAGCACTCAACATACTTAATTTTTAATTGAATTTATTTTTAATTTTGTGATAATTTTAAATATTTGAGCATTTTATCACATAGTCATTATCATGGCAATATATTTTCAGATATTTCCAGTCATAACCTACTGACATTTTCCTAATAATTTAGTCAATATTTTCAACACATGCATGGATTCCTTGTAGAATTGTTTGAATAAGCATAACTTTTTCAAGTATTGTCAAGTGTAAGAGATAGAAATAAATTCTATATCTCTGTATTTCTGATTGACAACCAGAATGCAATAAGACAGTCAGTTCAGTGATATCAGATTTTTTTTTCCCAAGCGAAAGCAAATATTGACTGTTTTTACATAACAGGGCAGCAAACCATGCAGAACATTTTGAAGAATTTGCCAAGGAAAATATATTCTGCGGGTTAGGTCAAACAATAATGATTTATTATTTACTTGCAAAACAAATGTGTGTATAGCTGTGATGATTTGGCTATGCATTGACTAATTATTACAGTCGCTGGCATGGGAAATGACTATGTCATCTGCTATGAGGTAGTCATAATAGATCTGCATATTCCTCAGTTTTCTTGTTTACTTTTCTTGTAAGTGCATAATTATCTAGAAATGTCATCTGAATGCTAACTGCTTTGATTTCCATAATTTAACATTATTTGTAAATATATACAAATGTTAATACTTTGGATTTTTAATTCTCAAGTAGTTGTGTTTATTTCTTGGTATTCAAATTGGGAAATTAGTATCACGGTATCATCCATAAGATGGTGAAAGGTAGCAACATTTTTGGAGAGTATGTTGCAGTCTTCTAGCTATTAATAAGTAATAATATATTATTTGTAGAGACTATAATGAGAAAACTCAGTAACAAAATAAGAGATTACTCTTGTAGATGAAAAGAAAGTATGTCATGATAATGTTCACACAGGGTGAAAGTGATGAAACATGAGATGATGAAACATGAGAAACTGATTAGAAAAATGTTGATCTTCAGGAGAAAAATCCAGAAGCTTTTATTTGCCCGAAGGATTGTGGTTAAAATAGAGGTTATCAAAGCTATAATCTGAAGATATTTATATTATTTCTTGAAAAATTACCAAGTGTCAGAAGAGAGTTGAGTGTTAATTACTTCAGTGCAGTAACGTTGAAGACATTTGGAGAAATGAATGTTGTTTTAATATTGATGTTGGTTCTCTCAGCAGCCAGTTTCCGTTTGCTCAGACAGTCTGAAAGTCAACTTGACAATGGAATGATAGGTCTTAGATGGTGCAAGAGCTTTGGGCTGTTTTCCTATTGCAGACCACTTGTTATGGAAAGGCCACATGATCTTGACAGGCCTTTTGGCTTTTCTAAACTACTTTCAATATATTTATCATACTAATGGAGCTCCAACATTCAATTCAATTAATTCTCATTGAGAGCTGAGATTACTTACAAAACCTAAAACTATTACACAATTTTGACTGAAAGTAAACAGATAACTTTTAATTTTGTGAAGCTATTGGTTATATATGTGTATATCTTTTTATTACTAAAGAATTATATAATTGCAGATCTCTATATTTGACTGCACATTTTATTTGAATTAAATAGTTAAATATTTTACTGATATTTACATAAAATGATTTAAAATCTGAAGACTACATTTTATGGATATTATTACTTGAAAAATTAATGAATAGAATTAAATGGGTTATTACATTTAAATATGCACATATTTGCTACTTTTATTTTGAAGAAGAGAAAATTTGATGTCACTAAAGTATTTAGAATTTTGTATATTAACTATATATTTTCTAAAATGTTAGTGAGATTTCCAAAAATATTGCTACTTTTTTTTTTTTAATTGAAATTTTTATTTACATTTGAATGTTATTTTTCCGGTTTTCGAAACATGGGGGGTCCCCCCCTCCCCTTCTTTATGGGTGTTTCCCATCCTCCCCATTGCCGCCCTCCCCCAACAATCTAGTTCACAAACAGTCTTAGCAGGACCCAGGTTCCCTCCCACTGGTGCTCTTACTAATAAAAAAACCTAAGAGTCCAAAAAAAAGGTCGTGGCTTAAAAAAAAACCCCTTCAAAAAAAAAAAAGAAATATTTATTTAGAAACATGGAACAGCAGACAAATACAATAAAGATCTTGGCCACTATGTCAAGTTCATGTAATCTACTGCTTAGGGCAATGCTAGGATTGATGGTTGGGAATCTCGTTTTGTAAAGAGACCAGTAACAATTATCTGTAGAATTTTTGTCTAATAGCCTTTGAGTTTAAAAGAATATAATATCTTTCTAGGGTAAATTTTTGTATACAAATTTCAAGTGCTGCGTGAAAGTTTGCTATACAAGAAATTAAAGTCATTCATGGATAATATATACATTTATGGTATTGATTTTTCAGCCTCCTTGGTACTTTCTTTGGCACTGTCTTTTTCCCCTAAGTGCCATCCAAACACTCTGTGCTCAAGCTGCTACTATAATAGTGCTCTGTGCTAATGTAAACACATGAAAACAAGATGAGACGTGAAATGTCTTTAATCAAAAGAATAGGGAAGCCGATGCAGGCAGATCTCAATATATCCAGGACAAACAGATCTATGTAAAGCTATCCAAGGAGATATGTGTGTGTGTGTGTATACATACATATACATATATATAATATATATTATATATAATTTTGTAATCACATTAATCATTGTCACTACAATTATTCTGAGACACATATGTTTAACATCTGGTTCCAAATAATGGTCACTGAGTTCTCTTTGTGTAGATTGTGACACATTCACACACATACATGCATAGACATATACACACATGCAAACACACACACATGTGTATGTATATGTATATTTAATATAACACTATATATTGCATATATAATAATATACATGGACATAATCTATATAACAAACTTATATAGTGAAGGTCTATTCAATGTTAAATAATTTAAAACTTTCGATTTATTTTCAAAACAGAGAGATATATCTTAGATTGGAATATAAATTTCACAAGAAATTTCATGTTAAAGTGGTCGCTTCAAAGACGCTTTAAAGTTGGGCTGCTTCAGGCTCAGCCCTGACTGATTCTGAAGGCAAACATGCAATCTCTTATTCTTTTTGAGGCAAACTGATAGAAAAGGTATGGTTTCATCCTGAAACTCAGGATGAAAAAAAAATGATGGGGACATTTTATGGGAAATTTCCTGGTACTGTTTCTTCTTATCAGGTATAATAATCTGATAGGAAAAGATACTTATTGAATATTGAATTCATGCTGAGCTTCTGTAGCTTGCACTCGGACACTAGGCTTAATCATTGTGATTACAATTATTCTGAGTCACATGTGTTTAACATCTGGTTCCAAATAATAGTCACTGAGTTCTCTTTATTTAGATTGTAAAACATTATGTTTACTCTGTCAAGGATTCATCACAATTCAGCAAGAGAAAGTGAACTATTTTAATCACATAAAGTTATAACTGGCTCTGAAAGGAAGGTCTATTGCTAAACATATATGAATAAGATTGTCTATTTTAATCTCTATGCTTAGAAAGAAAATACCTGAGATTAAAATCTATTGAAGTCAACCTGGTGACATGTCACAAGCACCATGATGGTACACATAATCTATGCTTTTGCATGACTTAAACCATTTCTATTTTATTTTAATCAAGCAATTTGTAATTAGATCCAAGTATGAGAACTTTCAGGTTATTGGTTGGAATGCATATTAGTGAGGATATTATCGAAAACATTATGGAAGTTCCTTAGCAAAACTGGGCATAATTATACCTTATGGTTTAGAAATTCCATTTCTAGGTATAAATTCAGCAAAATAAAAGTTAATATTTGTGCCCTACAATGTTGTTCACAATAAATACAGGTTCAAACTAAATATATGCAACAGAAGGATCAATAAGAATAATATATAAACACAACAGAACATTTATTCTTAAACAGAAATTAAATCCTGCATTTGTGACATAAGTAAGTCTGAGAAAAAAATACTGGATAAAATACTCCACATATAGAAATATAATATGCCATCAAGGTTCTACCAAGCAACTGATCAAATACAGATGCAAATACAACAACCAAGCATAGGACTGAGTCCAGGAACCCCAATGGAAGAGTTAGGGGAAGGACTGAAGGAACCGAGGGGGAATTGCAACTCCATAGGAAGAACAATATCATCTAATTAGTCCACCCAGAGCTCCTAGTGACTAAACCACCAACCAAACAGTATACATTGAGGGATCCATTGCTCCAGATACATATATAGCAGAGGATGGCCCTATCTGACATCAATGCTCTTTGGTCTTGTGGAGGTTAGATGCACCAGAATAGGGAACGCTAGAGAGGTGAGGCAGCAATGGGAGAGTGTGTGAAGGAGCACCCCCATAGAGGAAAAGGGAGGAGGGGGAGGAAGGATGAATGGGATGGCATGGGAGTATTGTGAAAGGGTAACCTGGAATGGGGATATAATTAAAAATGTAAATGAATAACTGATGAATAGAAAAGAAAAAGTAAAATGCAAATATAATAAAAATGAAGAGAATGATGGTTGAGAGAGTGGGAAAATTGGAAAACTGTTGGTCAAAGCCTATAAAATAGCCAATTGAAAGAAAGAAATTCTAGAGTTCTCTTATACTATATGGTCATAGGGTTATGAACAAAGTTGTGTAATTGAAAATTCCACAAACAGCATGTCCTGCTAGTTGATTTCTTCTTGCTGGGATAAAACAGCAAAGGAAAGGATCTTGGGGGAATAAGGGAGGTATTTCATTTTATAGACTGTCCATAATTTAGAGAAACGAGGATCAATGAAAGGAGCTGAAGTAGGAACCTGGATGTTAGAAATGATGCAAAACCATAGAGTATACTACTGACTTGGCTGTTTCCCCTTTGTTTGCTCAGAGTGCTTTCTTGTAGAACCCAGTCTTAACTCCCTAGTGAAACGCTCTACCCACAGTTTACTGGGTCCTTCTACATTATCATTCATCAAGAAAATGCCTCCCACAGGCCAATTTGGTAGAAGCAATTCCTCAATTAATGTTCCTTCTTTGTAGAGGACCTAGTTTTTTCAAGTGAACATAATCTAACCAACAAGAGGAAATTTTAAATGTATCCACTATGTAAATTGGATATGTAAATAAGCTGAATTTCACCATTTCATAATGTGCATTCATGCATGCATTCGTGCACGGGACTGATCTTTCATTTAATTTTTATTCATCAATTTGAACAGAATACTTCACTATATGACAAACAATATTTGGGATGACAAGTCCATATGATGCTTCTGCCATCTCTATGACCTATGTCACTTTTTCTTTATTAATATTTCCTGTTGTATTTATGTTGGTGCCGTCTGTAGAAACTAGAGTCAAGAAACAATAAATTACATTAAATAAAATCATATCAAATTATCTCATTATACTTTCTTTGATACTATATATGCAAAATACTATTTCAGCACATGATCAACATACATTTACTAATAAAGTACTTGTATACTTTTGTGATATCTTCAGAATTTTATATGTACTTGAAACTAACCTTTTACCTCAACTTTAACTAGCTTTTTTTTCTTTTTTTTTTTTTTTTATTTTTTTATTATTATTAACTTGGTATTTCTTATATACATTTCGAGTGTTATTCCCTTTCCCGGTTTCCGGGCAAACATCCCCCTCCCCCCTCCCCTTCCTTATGGGTGTTCCCCTCCCAACCATCTCCCCCTTGCTTCCCTCTCCCCAACAGTCTAGTTCACTGGGGGTTCAGTCTTAGCAGGACCCAGGGCTTCCCCTTCCACTGGTGCTCTTACTAGGATATTCATTGCTACCTATGAGGTCAGAGTCCAGGGTCAGTCCATGTATAGTCTTTGGGTAGTGGCTTAGTCCCTGGAAGCTCTGTTTGGTTGGCATTGCTGTACATATGGGGTCTCGAGCTCCTTCAAGCTCTTCCAGTTCTTTCTCTGATTCCTTCAACGGGGGTCCTGTTCTCAGTTCAGTGGTTTCCTGCTGGCATATGCCTCTGTATTTGCTGTATTCTGGCTGTGTCTCTCAGGAGCGATATGCATTCACATTTTGATCATCCGTCTTGAGTTTCATTTCTTCTAGGCATCTAGGGTAATTCAAGCATTTGGGCTAATAGCCACTTATTAATGAGTGCATACCATGTGTGTTTTTCTGTGATTGGGTTACCTCACTCAGGATGATATTTTCCAGTTCCAATCATTTGCCTACGAATTTCATAAGGTCATTGTTTTTGATAGCTGAGTAATATTCCATTGTGTAGATGTACCACATTTTCTGTATCCATTCCTCTATTGAAGGGCATCTGGGTTCTTTCCAGCTTCTGGCTATTATAAATAAGGCTGCGATGAACATAGTGGAGCACGTGTCTTTTTTATATGTTGGGGCATCTTTTGGGTATATGCCCAGGAGAGGTATGGCTGGATCCTCAGGCAGTTCAATGTCCAATTTTCTGAGGAACCTCCAGACTGATTTCCAGAATGGTTGTAGCAGTCTGCAACCCCACCAACAATGGAGGAGTGTTCCCCTTTCTCCACATCCTCGCCAGCATTTGCTGTCACCTGAGTTTTTGATCTTAGCCATTCTCACTGGTGTGAGGTGAAATCTCAGGGGTTGTTTTGATTTTTGCATTTCCTTATGACTAACGATGTTGAACATTTCTTTTAGGTGTTTCTCGTATTCGTATTCCTCAGCTGTGAATTCTTTGTTTAGCTCTGAACCCCATTTTTTAATAGGGTTATTTGTCTCCCTGCGGTCTAACTTTCAGTTCTTTGTATATTTTTTGGATATAAGGCCTCTATCTGTTGTAGGATTGGTAAAGATCTTTTCCCAATCTGTTGGTTGCCGTTTGTCCTAACCACAGTGTCCTTTGCCTTACAGAATGAGATCCCATTTGGTTTCATTCTTGATCGAGAGCATAAGCCATTGGTGTTTTGTTCAGGAAAGTTTTTCCAGTGCCCATGTGTTCCAAATGCTTCCCTAGTTTTTCTTCTATTAGTTTGAGTGTATCTGGTTTGATGTGGAGGTCCTTGATCTACTTGGACTTAAGCTTTGTACAGGGTGATAAGCATGGATCGATCTGCATTCTTCTACATGTTGACCTCCAGTTGAACCAGCACCATTTGCTGAAAATGCTATCTTTTTTCCATTGGATGGTTTTGGCTCCTTTGTCAAAAATCAAGTGCCCATAGGTGTGTGGGTTCATTTCTGGGTCTTCAATTCTGTTCCATTGGTCTATCTGTCTGTCTCTGTACCAATACCATGCAGTTTTTTATCACTATTGCTCTGTAATACTGCTTGAGTTCTGGGATAGTGATTCCCTGAAGTCCTTTTTTTTATTGTTGAGGATAGTTTTAGCTATCCTGGGTTTTTTGTTATTCCAGATGAATTTGCAAATTGTTCTGTCTAACTCTTTGAAGAATTGGATTGGTATTTTGATGGGGATTGCATTGAATCTGTAGATCGCTTTTTGGAAGAATGGCCATTTTTACTATATTAATCCTGCCAATCCATGAGCATGGAGATCTTTCCATCTTCTGAGATCTTCTTCAATTTCTTTTCTTCAGAGTCTTAAGTTCTTATTGTACAGATCTTTTACGTGCTTGGTTAAAGTCACACCGAGGTACTTTATATTATTTGGATCTATTATGAAGGGTGTCATTTCCCTAATTTCTTTCTCGGCTTGTTTCTCTTTTGTGTAGAGGAAGGCTACTGATTTATTTGAGTTAATTTTATACCCAGCCACTTTGCTGAAGTTGTTTATCAGCTTTAGTAGTTCTCTGGTGGAACTCTTGGGATCTCCTAAATATACTATAATATCATCTGCAAATAGTGATATTTTGACTTCTTCTTTTTCCGATCTGTATCCCTTGACCTCCTTTTTGTTGTCTGATTGCTCTGGCTAGAACTTCAAGAACTATATTGAATAAGTAGGGAGAGAGTGGGCAGCCTTGTCTAGTCCCTGATTTTAGTGGGATTGCTTCAAGTTTCTCTAATAAAGTACTTGTATACTTTTGTGATATCTTCAGAATTTTATATGTACTTGAAACTAACCTTTTACCTCAACTTTAACTAGCTTTTTTTCTTGTAGTTAGTAGCAATGTATAGCTAGGGATTCCCAGTACGGAGACATTAGAACAAAGCTCATAAATATTCAGCAAGAGAATTTATTTGGTGAAAGTTGCTTTTACCTTGGACTCTGTGGATTGACAATTTCAAAACTAGAACAGTTAATTATCTAATTCTAATAGAGCAGAGACTGAGCAAATCTAATAATATATATAACATATATCCATCTATAACTGTGTGTGTGTGTGCTGTGTGTGTGTGTGTGTGTGTGTGTGTGTGTGTGTGTGTGTGTGTGTGTGTATGGTTGCTCCTATCACATCAACTGAATTTAGAAATCTAAGAGAAAAACCTCTAGGACCATCTGTAGGTTTATTTCCAGAGAGCATTAACCAAGTAAGGAATGTTCATCCTCCATGTAGGTGGCAGGACCACATAGTAGTTTCTCAGACTGAATGAAAAGTGTGTCAGGGGAGCACCAGCATTCATTTTGTCTACACCCTGACTACAGTCACCACACACTCCTGAAACCACAGCTAAGGTTTCTTGTCGGCCAACGAGGGATGTTGGGTTTTTGTTTGTTTGTTTTTTCTCTCAAATTGAGCAAAGAGCCTCCATTTCATTTCTTTCCTTTAATTTAAAATTTTAATTTATTCACTTTACATTGCTGCCCTCTAACATAGTTCTCTACCACACCCCTCTCCTTCTCCTTTAAGAGTGTGGAAAACCCCTGAGTACCTCCAACCTTGGCACTTCAACCCATTACAGGGATAGGCACAACCTCTGTCACTGAGGCCAGACAAGACAGCCCAGTTAAAGGAGGATATTTCAAAGACAGGCAACAGCTTTAGGGATGGCCCAGGAAGAAGCCACATCAGAGTGAGTGGAACACCAACTCATCCACAAAAATGTTCAACCAAAAATGTATCAGGTCTACAAGAAATGCAGAGAAAGGAAATAGAGCAGAGACTCAGCAAATGGCCAACCGATGACCTGCCCAAACTGAACCCATCCCATGGGCAATCACCTCTCTGACACTATTAATAATTAATAATTCTCTGTTATGCTTACAGTCAGGAGCCTAGCAAGACTGTTCTCTGAGAGGTTCCACCTAGCAGTTGACTAAGAGACTCAGACACACACTCAAACATTGAATACACCTGTGGGAGGGTCCCAAAGGGATTAGGATCACAGCAGAAAGACCAACACAGTGAACTAATCTGCGGGCTCTCAGAGACTGAACCAACAGCTAAAGAACATGCATATGCTGGATCTAGGCATCTCCACACATATGTACCAGATTTGCAGCTTGATCCTTAGGTGGTTCCTCCATCAACTGAAGCCTTCATTTCTTAAGTTCCTTTTGCCATAGAAAGGAAAAAAAACTATTTTAACAACCTGGTCATAAAAATAAAAGCCTTTCTGATAGAGGTATAGTTTATCCATTGGGACCAGGGATATCTTTTTATTTGAGACAAAACACATGATTATTATGTTTCTTTGTAATTTATAGATAAATTATCTTGTTTGGAATTGACACATTCTTTTTTTATCTTTATTAACTTGAGTATTTCTTATTTACATTTCGATTGCTATTTCCCTTCCCGGTTTCCGGGCCAACATCCCCCTAAGCCCTCCCCCTCCCCTTCTATATGGGCTTCCCTCCCCATCCTCCCCCCATTACCACCCTCCCCCCAGCAATCAAGTTCACTGGGGGTTCAGTCTTGGCAGGACCAAGGGCTTCACCTTCCACTGGAGCTCTTACTAGGCTGTTCATTGCTACCTATGAGGTTGGAGCCCAGGCTCAGTCCATGTATAGTCTTTGGGTAGTGGCTTAGTCCCTGGAAGCTCTGGTTGGTTGGCATTGTTGTTCATATGGGGTCTCTAGCCCCTTCAAACTCTTTCAGTCCTTTCTCTGATTCCTTCAACTGGGGTCCTATTCTCAGTTCAGTGGATTGCTGCTGGCATTCGCATATGTATTTGCTGTATTCTGGGTGTGTCTCTCAGGAGAGAGCTACATCCGGCTCCTGTCAGCCTGCACTTCTTTGCTTCATCTATCTTATTTAGTTTGGTGGCTGTATATGTATGGGCCACATGTGGGGCAGGCTCTTAATGGGTGTTCCTTCTGCCTCTGTTCTAAGCTTTGCCTCCCTATTCCCTGCCAAGGGTATTCTTTTCCCCTTTTAAAGAAGGAGTGAAGCATTCGCATTTTGGTCATCCTTCTTGAGTTTCATGTGTTCTGTGCATCTAGGGTAATTAAAGCATTTGGGCTAGTAGCCACTTATCAATGACTGTGTGTTTTTCTGTGATTGGGTTACCTCACTCAGGATGAAATTTTCCAGTTCCATCCATTTGCCTATGAATTTCATAAAGTCACTATTTTTGATAGCTGAGTAATATTATATTGTATAGATGTACCACATTTTCTGTATCCATTCCTCTGTTGAAGGGCATCTGGGTTCTATCCAGCTTCTGGCTCTTATAAATAATCCTGCTATGAACATAGTGGAGCACATGTCTTTGTTATATGTTGGGGCATCTTTTGGGTATATGCCCAAGAGAGATATAGCTGGGTCCTCAGGTAGTTCAATGTCCAATTTTCTGAGGAACCTCCAGACTAATTTCCAGAATGGTTGTATCATTGACACATTCTTTTTTCAAATATGTTAATATTTTTGGGCAAATTTGGTCTTTTAGAATTTGACCCTTTAGAGTGATTTTTTTCTTTATTTCACTACTTTTTAGTATAACTAAAAAATTATTTCCCTTCTTCCTAGTTATTTTTTTCTGCTCCTCTCTGCCTCCTCTTTCTCTTCCCCTTTCCATCTCCTTCCCCCATAGAAAAATTACAATTTTTAAGTACAACTGACTGAAGTACATATTCATGTACATGGCTCACAAATATTCAGGTAAATATCTGTAAACATGAACCTCTAATGCAAAAGGTTATGAAGTTAAAGGCTATACTGTTTGTACCTTATATTTGAAATATAAATTATATTTATATATTCTTTTAAATTGCAGCCCATATGCTTCCAGGAGTTCTGTAGTGATGAAGGACATATCATGGGGCCAGACCAGTGACCCAATACCTGTCCCAAAACTACAGCCTGAAAGCCTCCCAGGAGGTCCTCAGTAACAATGGGCACTGGAAGTCTGCATTAATCAAAGACTTGAGAGGTCCACTATAACCAGAGACAACTCTGCCTGTGTCAAAGAAGATCAGCCCGAATTCAGGTCACAAAGCTCTATCTACCTCCAAGAAGACCAGTTTCAGGCTAGTTAACACCAAAAAATCAAGATTACCAGAGATCATAAATGAATGACAGGACGCAATGCAATTTAATACCACCAGAACCCAGTTCTCACACCCAGCAAGACAAGGCTACCTTAAAGTGCATGAAAAGCAAGATAATGACCTAAAATTCCATCTCATGAGGATGAGAGAGATATTTAAGGAGGATATAAAGAACTCCTTTTGAAGAAATTAAAAACAAACAAACAAAAAGCAAAACAAAACAAAACCAAAAACACATACAACAGCTAACACATCTCTTAAAGAGATAAAATCAAGTAGGTAAAGGAATTGAACAAAATGGTCCAAGAACTCAAAATGGAGATAGAAACAATAAAGAAAACACAAATGGAGGCAACCCTGGAGATGGATGGACAACTTAGGAAAGAGATCAGGAGCTACAGATGCAAGCATCACCAACAGAATACAAGAAACAGAAGAGAGAATTTCAGGTGTGGAAGATACCATTACAAATATAGACACATCAGTCAAATAAAATGCAAAATGTAAAAAGCTCCTAACCCAAATATCCAGGAAATTCAGGACACAATGAAAAGATTAAACCTAAGAATAATAGGAATAAAAGAGGGTGAATAATTCCAGCTCAAAGGGTCAGAAAACATCTTCAACACAATCATAAAAGAAGGGATGACCATAAATGTTCAAGAAGATTATAGAACACAAAAGCTGGAAGCCTAGAGCTCACTGTATCACAGGATTCAGCTGGGCTGGTAGAGAGTATGTTTTATTAGGCAGTTAAGCTGGTCTAAGCCACTTCCAGAGAACAGAACTTGTCCCAAAGCATCTGTCAGCAGTCCATGTTAAATATTATGCCCAAGAGGGAGGACAATATCAGGGAATTCCTGAGCTTCTGTTTAAGTTACTTACTTCCCAAGACTTAATGAATGAGTATCCATCCCTGTAAGGTGGAATGTTTCACCTTTCTTTACAACATTATGAAACTTAAAGATCTGCTTTGCAGGATGGAATTCATCAACTTGGTCAAAAACTGTTCCAAAACATGCTAGTGTATATTCATATATTAAAACTACTATGCAATAATCAAAGATGTGCCAATAGATTTCATAAACATAGAGCATTCCCACACCATTTTAATAAACTATGATCCAACACCAACGATTAATTATAGTGCATCATTTTAGCCTGTTATCATTTTCCAGAATAAACTGAGATTTATAAATATTAAGTAAGTTTCTGAAAAGTACAATCACAGTAAATGGTAAACAGGGCATTTAAGTTCAGGATTATAATCTAAAAACACTCTGTTTCTTGAAGACTCTTCTGGCTTCTTAAAAGTATTTGCAATATCTGCACCTATTTCCAAAAGGAAATCGATATTATGACCAGCTCTTAGCTAGTTTGTCTAGAATGATTCCAAACTATTAAAGCACTTCATGGTTTGGGATGGTAATATGTAGTAACAAAAAACTGTATTGTACTGGTTGGCATTCTGGGACCTTGTCCCTGTGATTTTGTATTCATACCTGATATACTATTGCATTTCTAAGCTTCTGTGATCCCATCGATTAAGCTATGATGGAATTAGAATCCTGCCAAGGACCCTTGCTGATATAAACACCAGTATTTATTTTCACTTTGATGACTTATCACTGTATATTATTAACACATTCCAGATATTTCCTGAGCTCAGATATTATACATATAATTTTTAACTTTCTGTCTTTTGTTTTGTTTCTGACTTCATTTTAAACTAGTCTCTTCATGCCTAACCCTTGCAATAAGAATAACTTCAGTATCATAAAATAGAATTCCATAACTTCCATATATTGAAAATCTCTAAACAAATTATTTGAACTTTTAAATTATATTATTTATCTGCCCCTACTTCACTTGCAATTGTTATTTCATACCCACACTAGAGTGGGAAATACTAATTCCCATTCACTCTGCCCTGTTTTTTCAGTTACTTCTCTTTCTGTAATAGTTGGCACTATGGGTAACACTTTTTTATTTTAGAAATCTCTGCTCTTTTTTCCTGAAATTTTCTACATCTTTTCCTACAATACATGCATTTAATTTTTAACAAACCTGAGTCCTAAGTAATGACAACCTGAGTTCTTCTTGATCTTGCAAAGAAAAAAGGAAATGGAGACAGTTAGACACCTGTGACTTAAAGTTATCCTTCTGAATATATATGAAAACCACCTAAAAGAAATGAATTCGTTTGATTTTTTGTTTGCTTTTAGAATGTGTTACAGACAGAATATCAGCCATTAACATCTTCATTTTTAAGAAACTTAAAAGTCTGCAGAGGAATGGAATGCTATCTGCAGGAGGTTTGGTTAAGTGATAGATCCATGATGGATCCTAAACCTTGGAAGATTTGGGATAACTAGAAATGTAACAGCCCATATGATTAATTTATTGAAGAAGAGTATTAACATACAAGGTCCATTAGGAAAGGCTGAAAATAATGGACTTTGACTTGGATAGGGTAGGGTTAAAATTTAGGAAGTGGTTAGTCCTTGACAAAAAAATTCAACATTTAAGTCATTATCTGGTATAATTTTGGTTACAGTTCCTTATGTGCATATGATATGGACATTGGTTTTGGGGTTTTTTGTTTGTTTGTTTGTTTTGTTGTTGTTACTATCAAATCCTATAAGAGGCTACTTTTAGAAAAAATCCCCAATCAGTTGTTATTACTCCTTTGTAGCCCACAGCTATCATGACGCTATAGAATGAGGATTAAGAAATACTGTAATGTTGATCGCTTTTACCTGAAGAGCAAGTTAATGCAGCAACGTGTCCATGGGCGTTCCATACAGTGGCTGAATACAAGGGGATGGCTTCACTAATATATGGTGAGATTACTTTCTTTCCACAGTGTTTTTGAAAGAAGGTAATTTCAGGTAATGCATGTATAGCAGTTTTGTTTTTCTGCTCATTCATAAAGATTCAAAAAAGATTCAGTAAAAACTTAAATAGACTAATTCTGCTTCTCTACTTTTCTCCCTAATGATTTATTTGTTTTCATATCCTTTAGTTCTTATTTTGCATAGAATAATGCATCTCTGTTCCAAAATCTTTACTGTGTCACCAGAATCAGGTACAGAGCTGTGATTCAGATGAAGAAACAGATAAATCACTTGTGATTGATAATGGAATTATACATCAGCAAGAGAAAATGAATTATGATAAAGAATAATTGCTCCTGTCGAGCTGGAAAGCAGGTATTCTGGGCTTAATGTTGTATGAATACAAAGCCCAAAGATTTTAGGGTTTCTTGTAGCATTGCTATAAATCATGGCAAAAAACACCTCTGTATTTCAAAGATTAGACAGACATTATTTTCCTTCATATGAGAGATACATTTCAAGATTCATTAAGCCTTCTCTTGCTATAATTGTCTGAATAAAATGTGTGTGCTCTTATATACATTTAAGGATGGAGTGAAATGTTTCAAGTGGGCTATATATCAGAATTCCAGAGCAATGAGCTCTCATCCCATACTGAGGAAAGAACAAGTTGTAGAATTTACCATAACTGCTAGTGCCCCTTACATAGAGAATGTACCATAACACAATTTTCTTTATTAAGGCGATACTTTAAATTCAATATAATAACATATTAAATGTAAAGTTTAATAACATTTGGTTTACTACACTGTCACTGACATTAAGATATAAAACATTTCTGTCATACTTTAACTACCTTCTACAATTTACCAATCCACTCACTTCCACCACTTGTCAATGTTCTCCTCTGTTTGAAAATATTTACTCTGAGTTTATCTTGCCATTTCTGGACTCCATGTATTTTGGTTGAAGTCATGTGGTTGACCTAAGGTTTTGGTCTTTTTCAATTAATTTATTTTGATGATAATTTATGTTGTGTGTAACTGTAGTACTTGGTTGGATATTACTGAATAAGGATCTTAGTTTGGGTTTCCATGTTTGTGAAAAAGCACCATGACTAAGGCAACTCTTGTAAGGGACTACATTTAATTGGGGTGGCTTACAGTATCAGAGGTTAAATCTATTATCATCATGGCAAGAAGCATGTCATAATTCAGGAAGTCATGGTGCTGAAGATGGAACTGAGTTTAACATCTTGATCTGAAGGCTGCAAGGAGTTTAAAAGCTTGTCACCACAGTGATATACTTTCTGCAGCATGCCACACCAATTCCAATAAGCAAATCCCTTCTAATAGTGTCACTCCCTGTGGGCTAAGTGTATTCAAACCACCACAAGTAATTACTGTTTTGTATAATAAAATTTTTGTTCTGCTGTCTATGAAATTTTGGCTTGAATCCATATGGTATTTCTACATTGAATTAAAACCAACCAACAAGCAGAGAAAAACAGACAGATATGTAGAGAATCTTTACATACTGAATAAGGGCATTGCTTGTCAATAGAAACCTAGGATCAAAGAGCTGAGGCAGGATGAGAAGGTAGGACATCTGGTGAGAGATAGTATTCGGGGAAAAAGGATTGGAAAGATTCTTCCCATACACTGTCGGAGATGGTCATTGAGGAGAGGTAGCCAACCACATGCAAGACTCAGAATAAAGTAAATATATAATTAAGAGTAAATATATAATATATATTAATATATAATTAATATGTAATTAAGGTTTGAGTTATTTGTGAACCAACGCTTTTGGCCTAGGCAATTATGCATGAAATGTTAGGTTTGCGAGCCATTATTTCAGGGATCAAAGAGGCCAGGTGGAAAAATCCAGTAGTTAGAGACAGACAATGTTAGGTGTATGTAAATACATGCTGTAATGTTGGTTTTTTGTTTGTTTTTGTTTTTGTTCTAAGACTGGGAGGGATGATTCATGGCTTTGCTACATGCTTATCATTAGAAGAAACTACCAACATACAAGAAAAAATACAAAATGTGTATATTATTTTTCAAGATACAGAGAACACATGCAAACTTTCATTCTTCTGCTTCCTCTGTTACAATTGATATTATCAGTTGTTGCCTGATCTTTTGTTTCTGGATTATGGAAAGGAATATCTCCTTCCTGGTAGAGCATACCACCCAGAAACCAAATATGACTCAACCAAATTATATGGGAGTTTCTAACAAAGACTTAGAGTTAGTAAACCCTAGAGTGTGGGTGTGTGAGTACAGGCCAGTCATGTTAATGTCTAGTCTTATCCCAGCATGGATTATGACTTCTCCAGGGTTACAATAGTTGACTCCCTCCTTCAAACTTTTAAACTCTCTATACACTGTGGTACAAGAGCCCAAAAATTGACAACATCTATAGTTAGAGAAGAAACCCATACAATACGTTAGGTGGTATGGAACAGACAATCTACAAACACAAGTGAGGATCCAATGACCTTCCTCCGCTATAAGGAATCATTAGCTGTCAATCAACATAAGTAGTCACAGTAACTCTAACGAAGACAGTCATGCTTATGCTTGAAGGATGTGGTTCTACAACTGCAGTTCATCCGATTATAGCCATTTTGGGATTTGAGAAATGTCCTCTGACATGACTTTAAATTTTATTTCCCCATTACCTAGTGGTTTAGGCACATTTTTCATTTAATTAGAGGTCATCTGTGTATATGTTAAGTGAGATTTTTTTTATAATATCTGTCCATTTCACTGTGGTATTGGTCATGCTGCATTTCATATATATTCAAGATATTGTTTTCTCCATTAAACCATTGTTAGCTTTTATGCATTTTAAATCTCTATGAACATTCATATTTTATTTTACAGTATTATATCTCACACTAATAAATTTTTTAACAGTCATGTAGCAAACATTGACTCCTGCTTTAGTCACCTTACCAATCTATATAAACTGTAATTCTTACAAAATTACTTTACTAATAAGGCAGTTTATTCTAGTTTATTCAGAATATTCTAGTATAACACTTCCCCCACTGCATTTCTTCTTAGTACCATTAGAATAATAAACAATATTTTGACATCATTTTATGATTTCAAAAAATATATACATATTATGCCATGTGTATTAATACCTGTGGATTACATGTTTAAAAATATAATTAAACTGTATTATTTACTTTTGATTTGAACATTATCAGAACATTTAAATATCATACTATTTCACATACATTGATGTTTATGCTAATGAATTGAGATCTAGTTTGGGTCCAATGAAGGCTTCAAATTCTTGAAAATGTAACATTATTTACTTGTGGTGGAAAGGATAGACATTAATTATTTGTTACTATGTCATTCATCTGATATTCATCTGTCCTTAACTTGCAGTTAAGCAAATAAATTCTTTAAGACTAAATGTAATTTTATAACTCAGTGACTGGAGTTTCTCTATAGTTAAACAACAAATAACCCAATGGATTCAGGGTTAGCAGTATCATAAAATTTAGCAATCTGTTAACATGAGATCTGTGGCTTCTATGCAACCCAGTTCTAAGTACAGTAAGTTGTCATCTTTGAATTCATTTCCAAAGCCTGAGACATTTAATGAAACATTCCCTTCACGAACTTTTACTTCTTTGCCTCTTTGTTTCCATTGAATAACACTATAATCCAAAACCCAAATTTTGTATTTAATTTTCACAAATAATATTTTAATTATCTAATTGTCTCAATTTCTATGTTTAATTAATTAACAGGTTCTAAAATGTCTATTCCTAAAGTATAACCTTCTCCCAGACATTTGCTCACCTTCTCTGTCATCCTCTGGCCTATATGTCTTTCATGGATCTGAGAGCAACTCTGGAAGCCCCCTAACTCTCCATGGTTAAACGCCATATGCAGCAGCAAGAAAAATAAATGAATTACAATAAATTCTGTTCCTCTTGTATATAGGAAAATAAAGTAGGATATTGCCTAATTATACCATATGTTAATTCTTCCTCATTGCATTGTTCCATTGGGCAGAATTATCTGCCCAGATTCCTGTGAGCCTCTCATACCATCATTCAGTTTACTTGTAAGAAATGAACCAAAATTTCTATTTCATTCAAGCTCTAAGATTATAGTATTAAAAATAGAATTGAATAAATCTGGTTTAACTACAAGGCAATGGTTATTATTATTATTATTATTGTTATTATTTTATCTTATTACTACTATTATTATTATATTTCTTAGGAGATTAATGAAATGGGGTTGAAAATATAGTGCTGTACAGTGGATGCTTTAGAGGCATAGTATTTTGAGATCCCAGCATCATATACACTGGATTATGTTTATGAAGCCCTGTGATCCCAGAATATGGACTATAGAGAAAGAACGATTTGAGATTCAAGGTAATCTTCAGTTGTGTATGCAGCCTGGAATCAGCCTGAAATAAATAAGATCCTGTCAAAAGATGATAAAAATGACCAAAATTACTAGAGGAAGAAATTGATTTTAATTGTCAAAGTTAGACAGACTGGATCTCCCAGCATGCAGGCTCTTTTTATAAGAGCTGATAATGCTTTAAGTGTCCGTCAGAATATGCGTTATCATTCTTGGAGTGTTCAGTAGAAAAGCAAGAAGGGTAGCATGTCTATGTATTGGAAGAATCCTACACTGCAAATATGAAAACCATGCTTTATTTTAATGAATTTTAGCATATTTAATCATGAAGAACGGGCTGTAGAGATGTAAATGAGAAATCCTTGTAAACAATTTCATGTACCTTGGGCTTGACCAACAACTGGGGAAATAGGATTTTTTTTTATTTTTTGTAAATTATGCGTCAACTTGTTAAAAGATTTCCTCTTCAGTTAACAAAATATCTTAGTAGACTGCTGCATGGTCAGTTTTATATGTGTGGTCATGCTAATAGCTTATTAATATTACTTCCTCGTTGGTTAGATTTATTGCTGAGCAATCAGTCTTTAATATGACCCCAAATTCCAGATCAAGCATGCTATGCACCATTTGGCAGGACAATTTTAACACTGCTTGTATGGATATTAATTTTTTGTCAGTCTCACTCTGTGTCCTTGGTCAGTTCATTAAATTTTCGGGTGGATGACTATCTTCCTCTATTAACTTGATGATATTCTACTTGTCAAGAATGGAAGAAGAAAGAGCTAATTAAAAGTATGAAAGGCCCTTTATTGCTAACAAGTGTAAAATAAATGATGAGTTGAACAGAGTTAAACCCTACTGTTTCAACTACATACTATCAAATATAATTAGGTACAGGGCTCCTTTTACTATTTATGCAAATATATTTGTGATTTGAATACACTCAGAAATACAGCATACATAGTGTTTTGATTTAGGATATAGATGAGGTTATTCTCAATTTCAGCCATGAACAGAAAACAGAGGAAGTTCTGGTTGCTAATAAATATTGGAGGAATGATCTCAAGTCATTATTCGCTGCTGATGGCAGTAAATGTTAGCCTATCCTTTATGAGTTTTGATGTCTTAAATATTCAGGTGTCATTTATGGAGCTGGTTACTAAATCAGGTTTTATACATTTTCTAAAGTAAGCTGTTTTGGCTATTGTGGCTATGTCATCTTCATTCACCTCTTACAGTCACCTCTGACTTTCGTAACTCCATGGTTCTGATTGATCAAGAGTAAATGTGATCACAAATCAAAGTAGTAAGTTTGAAATCATTAACCAAGTTCACTAATTCATGACATTTTTCTGATCATAAAATAAACATGGAGCATAATCCCTACCAATGTCTGAAAAATACAATGGCATTTTGCAATATTTTGCAAATGAAGTAATTTGAAAAATAGAAGGTTCCTTCTAATTGCTACTGCAGGATAACATTTGTATAACAAGAAATCTTGAAACACTGACTGATTTTTTCATGACAAGGAAGGACTGGCAGAAATTTAAAAAAAAAAATCCTATATGGAACTAGAGATTCAGGACGAGAGAGCTGAAGAAAGCTATGGAAAGTAAGCCAAACTTCCATAGATAATTCTGGAATCAGACAAATGCAGTTGTGTTTGGTTCTTGTTGAAGAACAGAATTCTCAGCAAATCCTTGCATGGTCCAGAGTTCTGGAACTGTCATTTCCTACTTACTGACCTGTAGGGCATTTCTGGGTAGTTTGCTCTCACTGTCCCAAGGCAGAAGCCCTGTTTTCCCTGGGAAAACCATGGTCACCCTAAAGTAAAGACTGATATTAACACTAAATTTCTTTAGTTTAGAAATTATCCAAAGTTAAAATTTTTAAAATAATTCTGATTTTCACATCATTAGTTAAGATGTATTCACGTATCATTATTTGTAGTAATTGCATTATATTAGATCTCATTAGCATTCTGTGAGTAACTACTAAATCATTGCTCCTTAGAAGAGGCATGCATGTATGTGTGTTGTATAATATATGCAACAGATTGTAATCTTTAATCATAAAACAACACCGTCTAGAAAGCTCTCTTCTTTATCTGGGGAAAAGATGACATTTTTTTTTTTTTAATTTTAAGAACGACTGAAGTCACAAAAAGGTTTCTATCTTTTTTCCTTTTTTTTTTCTTAATCATTGCATTTGCATTTGTTTACATCTCAAATGATATTCCACTTCTTGGTTACCCTCTCCACCAACACCCCATCTCACATCTGCCCTACCCTCTCCCCTTTGTCTGTATGAGTGTGCTTCCCCACTGACCCACACTCTCCTACTCCACCGCTCCAGCATCCCTCTATGCTGGGGCATCAAACCTCCCCAGAACCAAAGACTTCCCCTCCCACTGCTGTCAAACAAGGACATCCTCTGCTACATACTTATCAAAGTCATGGACCCCTCTAGGTACACTGCTTGGTTGGTGTTACAGACTCTGCGAGAACTAGGTGTTCCATTAGTTGATATTGTTCTTCCAATGGAGTTGCAATCCCCCTCTGCTTCTCCAGTCCTTCCATTAGCTCCCACCAGGTTCCCAGAACTCAATCTGATTGTTGGCCCCACGTATTCACATCTGCATTGGTCAGTTGCTGGCCAGACCTTCTTTTGAGAGGTATGTCTATTTTGCCTACCATCCTCAAAGCTATTCCCTTACACCAGTTTTCACTGGTCACTGCCTCCTCCATCTTCTGACTGTTTTGCTAAATTAGCTGAACTCTCATATTGACTATCATTTTATTTGACTGTAGTTGGTTGTCTTAATTTTTTTTGCCACTTTTCATATGTTCTCAAATGACCTTGGAAGCATCTGAGGGTTGATACAATGCTTCTGTTGGTTGATAAATTTTTGCAAGCAAGTGATAGAATATCCATGATTTTTGCATAAAGGGCATCACGGAGAACTGAAGACAAAACAAACAAACAACAAAAATCTACCAGTTCCATGTATAATTAATTTGTGCTGCTTATCAATCAGAGCCCATTGGAAATTTCCAAGCCAATTGAAAATGCCATAAAAAAAGTCTAACTATAAGCATTCAGTCTATAAAAAAAATATTCTATAATGCAAAACCAAATCTTATGCAATAGTACATTTCATATTTTGTCTTTAAGAGGAATTTAACAGAGAGTTAAATGCTTTATAGACAGAAAGTAATTTTCAGTAAGACCAACTTATTCATAATCAATATCATCTTTGTTTTCCTCTTCATCCTGTCCCTCCTCCTCTTCTTTCCTTCTTTCTCTTCTTCCTTTCAACCTTTATATGCTCTTGGGTTTTCCTTTAGCTCAGTTGACAGAAGTGTCTTTCCATATTTTCCTTCATCCCTGCAACCTTTGCTTCCTAAGTCTTTTCTTCACCTGCATCAGTGCTGTCCCCTACCAGTCTCAGCCTCTTCTCAACACCAAGTGATATGCTGATGGCCTTTGATTTTGGAACAAAACTCAGAACAGAGCAAAACATGAGTAATGCAGAAGGAGGATTCATGGACAGGTTAGTGTCCTTTAACTTCCTTTTGGTCTCCCATTTTGGAGAGATAGGTCTTCAATTCTCTTTCATAGCTAACTTTGTCAGCCTCTACTGAGACCTCAGATGAATTTCCCTGTGCTTTAGCTGAGAGAGGTTTTTCCACCTCTCTGAGCACTTTTTGGAAAAATGTTTAGAAGCTAACTTATGCATCTGGGATTCATGGTGACCCTAGCACATTTACACAGGAATGTTAACTATGACATTTGCTTTTCTTCTAAGAAGCCGAGTTTGCTTGAGACATATAAATCAGTGGTAAAGTACTTACCTTCAATGCATAACACCTTGGGTTTGATTGCCAGTTCCATAAATATGAGAAGATTATTAGAATTGGCATTGGGGAAAATTGATTGTTATAACTATTTTGTTTGTACAGGGGCTCTGGAAGTGGCCTGATGGAAAGAAGGTACATAAAAATCTATTTATTCTTTGATTCCATTTACATGAAATGGCTGATCTCTGGGGAAAAGGCTTGGAAGGTAATATGAATGCCTTGCAAGCATAAAGGTCTAAGTTTCGATCTATTAAAAAGTTTATGTGAACATTATAAAAGCATGGATTCCTACCTGGTAGAATGTGCAGGATGTGTAACTATAAAATATATTTAAAATAATTTAATATAAAAACATTTTGGTTATTATTATGAATAATCAGATAAGTATCAGGGTTGAGTAGTCACACCAATGACTCAGGCTGACTCTGTATTTAATATCTCTTGCAACTTCGATCTTTTCATGTATTTTTAGAGAGAATATTAGATTTTTATGAATCTACACATTTTCTCTCTTCTACTGTACTTATTTGATATCAGACCAATTTTGAGATGCATGGTTGTTAAAAGCTTCATAAGGCTGTATTGCATAGTATTTCTTATAATTCACAATGCCTCAGTGCTCATTTATGCTTTTTACTTCCCAGTTGGTTTTCCATTCATTTGGAAAAAGTTCTACATGTTCCTTCATCAAGAAATGTCAAAGACTGATAGTTGTTCTGATGAGAATATGCTACTCAATTCCCTATTAAGAGATAAAGTAAATAGCAAAAGTGGTAATGTAACAGTGAAAGTTCAAGGTTAGGAGGGTGGCTCAGCAGTAGGCACACTGTCTCAAAAATCCAGGGTCCTGGAGTCAATTTCTCCAGCCTCCTTCCCTCCCCAAAGGAAAGGAAATAAAATTGGAAGGGAGGAAAGAATGAAAGAAGGAAGGGAGGAAGGAAGGAAGGAAGGAAGGAAGGAAGGAAGGAAGGAAGGAAACAAGAAAAAATAGAACAAAATAAATTGGAAAACTCAGAAACTGTAAGAACATTACTAGAGACTACAGAAGACAGGATTAGGAAAACACTGAGGATAAAATGGTCAGTAACTTAGTGATGGAGGAAGTATTTTATTACTATTATTTTAATACTTTAGGGGGTGGATCCTGTGTTTCATCACTAACCTTTCTGAGAGTTTATGCTTAAAGTCAGATGAATATGTAAAGATATTCCCAGCAATCAGAAAGACTTCCTCACTTGAAAGGCAAAGCCAGAGGAAGAAAAGGTCATTTCATCATGTCTTTATCTTTAATACAGTTTCTAATGTTTGTGCTAAGGGTCTGAATAATTGCATTTTGCTAATGCTATTGCAGGCCTAAAAAGCCAGGCATGAATTTCTTTGCTGAAATATTACTTCAGGGATGTCAATGGATTTGTTGTGTTAACATATTCAGCCATGAAGAGAACTGTAGATTATATTCAAACTCAAGCATACATCCTAAAATAGATAATAAAATTGTGAAAACGAATCCTCTATGGCATTCTTTTTGTCTTAATTATAAAGAATTATGAAGCAAATGTCTCTACTCTGGTGTATTGAATAATAAATGCTGATTTTTCACGGTTCTATAGACTGAAATTTTATAACCAGACTTCCATCATATTTGAGCTTTGATGAGGACTTTTCTAGCTTGAAGGAAAGAGATTTCTGTTCTCACATAGCCAGGAGGTAGCTAGGACTCTTACTTTTTCTTAAAAGAATGTCAGCCCCCATTTTTCATTACATAATTTCCTTCCTAATTCTACCCTTCAAAACCCACATATGGAAGCTAACTGAGAAAAATCTATTCAATATATAATGAGTCATAATAAAACCTTTGACAGTCAGATAATTCAGTGTGTAAAGACAATCATTGCCAATCTGAAAACCTTAATTTAGTCCCCATGACCCATGTAGTCAAATGAGAGAACAACCTCCCACAAATTGTCCTTTGAATTCCACATATATGCCCCTATGAACATGCACACAAATAAATACATATTATCAACTAAAAAGTTAAAAAATTAATATACTTTTTACCTATTTATTCAGTTTCAAATTCTTAGATTTTATGTCACATTCGATATTATTTTCTTTACAAAATAAAGACCTACCTGATTTTTTTTTAAATCTCCACTTAAAATAATTATAATGTTGTAGTAGATATTATTTGGGGGTTTCTATCACATTTTAGATTATTTAGTTCCCAAATAAAAGACAAAAATTATTTATATTTCTAAATATCTTTAAAGTATTAGAGCTAGGCAGATATCAACCCTCTATTCTAGTTTATCTACTTCCCTATCAGTAATCCAGAGATATAACTTGCCATGTTCTGACTGGGCTGCTCTTACTTCAATGTGGTCTTCATGGCCATACATTCATCATCCACCTACCTCATGAAAATTTCTTACTTCTCCTCCTCTTTTCCTGGTCTGGGCCTCAGACACCCTCACTTGATTCCCAAATCAAACCTTTCTCCCTCTACTTGCCCATAGAGGCTCCAGCCTTTTATTAACCACTTAAATTGAGGGGCAAAGTTTATATAGCATCATATGGAGTACTTTTGGATCTGCTTATGGAGGCAACCAGATTCTGAAAGCCAGTATTTACCACTGAAATAAAAGCAGACCAACCCATTTCCCTCCTTTTGTCTAATTAAAAAGGATTATTTCTCATATAAATAATAAGCAATATGTATTTATGATACATTATAAAAACTATTAGGCAAGAGTTACATTTAAGAATTCCAGTCTGTTTATATTGGATACTTTAGAGAAAATATTTCATTATCCATTAGACCTTGGTGAGTCCAGAGTTCTATATCTAAATCACTTTTCATTACCATCTTAATCATTTAAATCTCTAACTTTTAAAATTTACAATTACGAACCTTAAAACATCCATTCGTAATTTAAACCACCATGTACTTTAACCTTATAACTTACATTTATCATCCTTAAAAGATATCATTATATCCTAAAATATTTTTCTATGCCATTTATAACTTAGATTTAATTGTGAGACTTGACTATATACTCTTCAATTTCATCAGAGACTGAGAAGGAATAAATATTCACTGAGTACACATCATACAAAAATTATAGAAATGACAGAGACAGCTGATTATCTAGTTCAGCTGTCCAGATAAAATAATTATCTTCAGCTTTTTGGCCCAGCATTGACAGGTCTATTGTGAACCTGGAATCATGAAGGACTTGCTTACCCTATTTGACAGAGCTTAGTAATGGATTTCCCTGTATTTGTTTTTCCTTCTTGGACAGCTTACTCTCTGCAGATGCAATTCATACATTTTCTGTAGGTGGTGGCTAGTTTGCCACAAATAAAGTCATCTCCAAATGCAGGTTCTTTGATGTTCATCATCTCCGTCTAGTTTGAACGGGATGCTGTCAGGAGTTGACATGTCTCAACGGTCAAAGAGGTCTTAAATTAGTAAAAAAATGAAAACAACAAACAATAAAATCTGTAAATGCCATATTCTGTGAGTATCTCAGGTTTTTGAAGACCATCTGTCTATTCACGAAATATCTGAACAAGTGAACATTGCTTATTTCTAGCTATTTATTATTCGTCAACCAAAAATGCATATGTCTGTGATAATTCACACTAGTATCTGACACAACTATGAATTTGACTGTCTGACCATTATTTTGTATTTCTCAACCATCCTTAATAGTTTGCAATAGCACCTATTAAAAGGATGGTTATTAATACATGGATTTTCAAATGAGCTGCATATGCATACTATCTGCATAAGAGTTGAAACATACATTATGTTCTAACAAAATTAACATTAATTTTTTATCCATATACAAAGATTCATAGCAAGGAGAACCATAAACTTATATCACTATACAATAATCCATATAATGTAAATAAAAATAAGGTTGAGAATAGCAGCAGGCTGAAATAGAAGGGTAAACTCAATAATGTACCTTTTATTCTATTATTACTATATAATACTTTATAATATTCCTGTATATCCCCTTTTTATTTTGACCATTTCTCACCCCTATGCCCATAACATTAGATAGGAGAGCAAGACAGAGGAAGGAAAAAGAAGGAGGGACTAAATGAAAAGTTTCAAAGCCAGAGTTAGTGGAATTGGAACAGCATTAGTAACAGCAAATAGTGAGACAGTCTCTCCAAAAGACCATAGTTAGTGCAACCAGACCTTGAGAGCCAGTATTTATCATTAGAATAGAAGCACCATCAAATTAACCCACTACAATATAGCAATTAATAAATAGTTGCTCAAAGTGTACGTTCTGCACGGTGAGGTAAATCATAATTCCTTCCTTCATCTTCATCGGGACACAGTGTCAAACTTTGCTTCTGCTACTCAAAGACTTGTGACAGAATGTTATTGAAAAACTCATCAGAACCTATTACTTAATATTACCACCCCAGTGTGCTTTACAAATTAATTACTCATGATTTAGAGAAATTTTATTTTGTATTAGTTTTCTTAATATGCTCTATCTGTCTACATCTGCCATCTTGTTATCTTCTTTTCATTTTTATGAATAACTGATAGCTCATTGTTTTATGTTTGAACTTCCTTTATAACTCTATTCAGAAACCTCAGTATAAAAATATAACCTCTGGATGAATGTGGTATTAGTTTATAAAATTACACTTGTGAGTCTTTTCATTGAATTCCTAAATGTTTTAACCCTTTCACAAGCATGCATTTTGTGTTTAAAATACAATGCCACTTTTTCAGTTATCATTGTAGAATACAGTAGAGCAAATGTTAATATAAGTGGGGTGACTTAGAATTCATACCTTTGGGACTGTATAGACAATACAGGGAATATTGGAGTGAATGTAAGAAATGGTAGGTATTCTTGTGGTGTCTAGCAGAGTCTTCATTGGCTATGATTACTTAACTGTTGACAGTATCAAGTACAATAGATAAAGCTTGCAAAATGAATACGAACCATCTTAATCTAATATTACTAAACACAAGTGAGGTTACAAGTCTCTGCTTACATGAGAATTGGACAAATGTATCTCTTTGACCCTGACACACAACAAAACTCTCATTTAATAAACAATGTGATATATGTGGGTGGAATTAAGTTTAGGAATCATTGTCAGTAGATAGTTACATTGAAAATGCAAGGAATATGCAGAGTAATGCTGTACTATCCCTTATCTCTAGAGTAACCACAGAATGTTATGACACTTTAGAAGATTTTAACATGATCTTATTATACATGTATATTCCATATTCATGTTAATTAGACATGTATATAAAATTTGTATGTAAATAAGTCAATATTGTGCTTGTATTTCTTGATTTTTTACAACTCTTTAAATAAAAATTTGAACAAACAAACACACACATGTATATGTGTGTATATGTGTATGTGTATGTGTGTGTGTGTGTGTGTAGATGGGGAGTGTGTGTGTGTGTGTGAGTGTGTGTGTGTGTGTGTGTGTGTGTGTGTGTGTGTGTGTGGGGAGTGTGTCAGAGACAGAGACAGAGACAGCATTATAGAGCCTTCCTGGTCTTGAACTCATTAGGTAGATCAGCTCAAGTGTGTCTGCCTTTGCATTCCAAGTATTTGGACTAAAAGCATGTGAAAATACTGATAACCCTCTGTTAAAATGTCTAAACTTGTAAATCATTAATTTATTGATAATATTCCTAACTTTTATAAGGAATAACATTTCTCTTACATTCTTAAAGACTGATTCTGTGCCTCAAAATGTATGGTATACCTTAACAGATACAGTTTAATTTTATACATATAATGAGCAAAAATCTACTTTTGTTTTTACAATACTTTAAAGAGTAGATGGAGTTAACACTCTTGACTTATGTGTCTACCTTGAATGGAAACAAGAAATTCTGTTTGCTGTGGAAAACTGAGCTTGTGATTTTCTGCACCACATCATACCCAATTTAGTTACTTTTTTATTATTCAAAAAGATCCAAATGACCCTGAAAGAATTAAAATTATTCATTTATAAAAGAAATCTTTAAAAAGTACACAGTATCGGTTGTTACCATTATCTAAGGAAAGACTAATTTTCTATGCTGTTGTTGCCTCTAATCAAACAAGTAACTCTCAAGTGCAGGTACTAGAACAGATGGCAAAACCTTCAAACATTAGACTTTATATCTGCGAAAGACACACTTTATTCTAAAATTGCCACTTGGGAACATAAAGTGCTCTCATGAGAAAAACACATTTTACACTTTAAAGGCAGTCCATAAAATAAAGACAGATGTTAAAATGACTTCTTAATTAACACAAAACAAACATTCACCTACAGCATGGGGATAAAACAGTGCAATTAAGTTGAACCCTTTAAAAATCTCCTGGGACATATTTTGTGTCAGGAAACACCAAATGATTAACATAGCATTTTCTTCATCTATTAAAATGGAATAAATATTATTTATTTACAGTTCACTGACTTGATAGATGATAGAAAATGATAGATTTTATTTCCTTTAATTTTTTTTTTTTGGTAAAACTTGTACTTGAATCTTAAGACTGTCATAGATACAAACAAATATTCTTTTCAACTATTCAACTAATTTTACACATAAACTAGAACCCTAAGTCTCTTGGTACACAATGAGTATAAGATAGAGTTCTAATTGTACGTCTCCCATACTAGTAGGCCATCATGAATGCAGTCAGAGCCTTGGGCCAAGAAATTGAGCTGAGGAGGCAGGGTGCAGCTTACTGCTATTGAGCTTGCTCCAGGGGGCACCAGCGGGCAGTTGATTATTGGGGGGGAGGGGCCTTGACTGCTTGTTCCTGGTGCTAGCAATCCTCTAGGAGTGCAGTCACTACCTAGTTCTCCCTGATGCCACCATGCCTCTGGGAATGCAGAAAAAGCTGTAGACCAGAAAGAGGAGCCTACAGAATACAAGGCACACCTGACATCTTCTCCAGATTACAGTTTTAATACCTTCGCACTCTTGCTGAAATATCCTTCTTCCCACACTCATGAGTTTTGGTTTTTTAATTGCACAAGATCTACAAATTTTTACCCTGTCAAAATTAGCAACAGATGGGGAAGGGATTATGAGAGATCCGCCCATCCCTGGGTGAATTTGCACATGAATGCTTACAGCTAGAACAGTTCTATTTTCTTCAATGGTGTACCCACTGGTTAATTGCCTATGTAACAGTAAACAAAGCCTACCCATGCTGGTGCAAGTCACTATAATTAAATTCAAATTCACTCAGTTGTTTTGCATTTTCTACGTGCAGAATTGTTTTTCCAGTAGATAATAATGATGATTTTCCCTTTTCTAGTCGGTAGAAGCCTAACTTTTTGTTTCTTACCATTTTTGCTATTTTAATGTATTGATTTTGTTTTGTTTATGTATTTTTCTTTAATTTTCCATTTCTAATATTATTTCTGTATAGTTAGCTTTGGTCAATTTAGCTTAACATATAGTTTAGTTTATTATCTTATTTGTTATTTTTACTCTTCCTGATATTAATTACAAGTATTGTAGTTTAACTCTTGTTATTTATTTAGATTTTTTATTATTCCTTTTGTAATATAAACACAGTATCAACTTATCTCATCAACTATCTTTTCTGTCAGGAAAAATAGCTTATTAATATATTTTTCTTATTTTCTTGGGAACCTAATAATTTTCATAGCATATTAGATATTGTTAAATAACTATATTACTAGCTGGTTATAGGGAATGTCTTTCTTTCCATAGATCTGAGCTTTGTCCATATCTATGTCTTACATTTCCTTAAGTTTTGAACAGATATTATTAGTGTTGCAGACTTGGGGCTAATGAATAGGTTGACTTTAATCATACCAGAAGCAGAGCTTTCAAATCTTGAATTGAAGCTTATACAGCATATTATTACTTGATTATTTTCCTCAGCCTACCAAATAGTGAAGCCTTGTTCATTTTCATCTTATTATCTATGCTACCCATCCAAAAATGGGCCAAAATACACCAATTGTTTCAATGGGGTATTGGTTTGCTGTGATCCACTCATCTACTTGGAAATACCAGTGATAATTCCATTTCCATAATATTTTATATAATTCAGAAATAATTTTGGGTGTATAGGTTTCCTTCTGTTATTAGCTGACTCATGTGGAATGTATAATTGAAATTTTCATAATGATTACACTTGTATTTGTTCCAGCAGGGAATAACAGGTTTTTTTTACTCTACATTCTCATGAGTATTTGTCATTGTCCATTTTCTTGAAGATCCTCATTCTGACTCAAGTAAGATGAAATTTCAAAGTGTTTCTAATCTACATTTGTCTAATGTCTAAGAATGTTGAACCATTTAAAAATCATTCTTTTTGATTATTTAAGTTTCTTCTTTTGATAACTGACTATCCATTTTATTAGGCCATTTTATGGGTTGCAGAAAGTTTTCCTCATGTTACAACTTTGTGATTGTTTATATATCCTAAGTATAAATGCTCTGCCTTAAGTCTAGCCAGAAAATATTCTATCCTATTCTGTATGTTGTACATTCACTCTATTGCAAGCTTTCTTTTATTACAAAACTTTTATCTAATAAGACAAGAGAAAGTTACAAATGGATATATATGAGCTTTCAAGTTACTCTTATTTGAAGATGATGTGATTTGATATATAAAATACCCTTTAATTTCTCCCAGGAAGCTCTTAGATATAATACACACTTTTAGTAAAGTTTCAAAATACTTAGGTACAAAATTAAGTCTTTTTTGTAGATACCAAGAACATACTCAATGAAAAAGATGTTGAAATATATGTGATTTACAACAGTTCCAAAAGTAGTTCTTAGGAATAAACCTAACCAGGGAAATAAAATCCTCTATGAAGTCCATTCTCTTATTTGTAGAAGACAAGTCTTCTGTCATTGAAGGAGGGATCTTTTGTTTGACTCTTTAACCGTATGTCAATCTCTCCAATAGGCTTTTGACTGCTTATTCATTCTTCTTGTCTTCAACAAGGCACATAGAAGCTATGAAATTGAACTGAGTTTGAGGCTTAGCATTATATATCCAAGCTGGACTGCTCCTGAATTATTTCTAAGCCATCATCTACATATATTAATAAGGTACAAGGCAGGGATGTATCAGAATTTCATGTGCTGGAATAGTTTTGATTCCTTTTCTCTTTGATTCTACAAATATTGATTCAAGCTACTGCTGTCCCCTAAAGTTCATTTACAGAAAATAAAAGTTCTTTTTCCTGTTTCATATATTTGCCTATCATTAAAACTGTGCCTTAGTATTTCATTTGGTAATTTGTGCTTATGATTTTTGAGATGGAAACGTGAAAAAAAGGTCAAAAAAGAAAATTCTCCCACCACATACTAATCAAATCACTGTACAGAACAAAGAAAGAATATTAAAAATTACAAGGGGAAAAGGCAAAGTAACATATAAAAGCAAACCTTTCAGAATTACACCTGCCTGTCAAAAAACTCTAAAATTCAGGAAAGCCTGGAAAGATGCCTTGTAATATCTTCGAGACCACAGATGCCAACTCAGGCTACTATACCCAATAAAACTTTCCAACTATCACCATAAATGGAGAAAACAATATACTTCAAGAAAAAGGAAAATTGAAGCATCTATCCATAAATCTAATCCTCTAAGTGATATTAGAAGGAGAACTCCAACACAAAGAGGTTAACTACAACCAATTTAGAAGAGAAATAAATAATGCCATACAGAAATTTATGAATGGGAAACATATGTATACACAGAGAGAGAGGGAGAGAGAGAGAGAGAGAGAGAGAGAGAGAGAGAGAGAGAAAGAGAGAGAGAAAGACTACTACAAACAACATCAAAATAACAGGAATTAACAATCACTGGTCATTAATATCACTCAAAATCAATATACTTTATTCAACAATAAAAATGACATAGGCTAATAAAGTGGATGCAAAACCAAGATTCATCATTCTGCTGCATGTAAGAAACACATCTCAGAAATAAAGCAATTACCTTAGAATAAAGGGCTAGAAAAAGATTTTCCATGCAAAGAGACTGAAGAACAAAGCTAGAGTAGCTATTTTAATATCTAATTAAATAAACTTTTAACCATAATTAAAAGAGATGAGGAAGGACACTTCTACCAAGAAGATGTCTCAAATTTGAATATCTATACCCCAGATCCAAGGGCACCAACATTTGTAAAAGCAATATTACTGATGTTCAAATCACACATTTAATCTCACACATTAATAGTGAAAGACTTTAAGAGCAACAACCCACTTTTGCCAATGGATAGGTTATCCACACAGAAACAGAAACATAATGAAACTAATGGAAGTTATAAATGAAATGTACCTAAGACATATCCACAGAATATTTTGCCCAAACACATAAGAATGTACCTTTTATTCTTAGCATTTCACAGATCTCCAAAATGAAAAGTATAGCTGGTCACAAAGCAATACTCAACAGATACAAGAAAAATGAAACAACCTCCTGTATCTTTTCAAACCACTACACATTAAAGCTGGAATTGAACAAGAGCAGAACAACAAAAAGCCTACAAACTTATGAAAACTGAACAACTTCCTACTTGATGACTACTGGGTCAAAGAAGAAATAGGAAAAGAAAGTTTAAAACTTTCTAGAATTCAATGAAAATGGAGGCACGGTATACCCAAACTTATGGGGTACAATGAAAGCAGTGCTCATCTAATTATATTATTATTATTATTATTATTATTATTATTATTATTATTGTTGTTGTTGTTGTTCTTGTTGTTCTTGTTTTGATGGTGATGTTAGTATTAATATTAGTATTAATATTAGTATTATATTTTGAGTCAGGATCTTGCTGGGATCCTGCTGGGAACCAGTACCTAGACCAGTCTGGCCTCCAATTCACAGAAATCCCCTTGGTTCTATTGCAATTAAATGAGTGCACCATGATGGTACATCATCTGTTTATTTATCATCTATCTATCTATCTATCTATCTATCTATCTATCTATCTATCATCTATCTAACTATCTATCTATCTATCTATATCTATATCTATATCTACCTATATCTATATCTATATCTATATCTATATCTGTATCTATATATCCATCTATCCATCTGCGTGTTTGTCCATCCATCTGCCCATCCATCTATCCACCTGGCCATCCATCCATCCATAGATCCTTAGATCCATAGACCCACAGATCCATAGATCCATCCATACATACATACATCTATCATCTACTTGTCTGTCTGTCTGTCTGTCTATCTATCTATCTATCCATCCATCCATCTACTAATTTACTTACTTGTTTAATTTTTTTTTGAGACAGAGTCTCCCTATGTATTCCTGGCTATCTTGAAGGTCACTGTGTAGACTGGCTAAGTCTGGAACCACAGATATCTGTAACTCAGACTATAGGTAAGTTTCTTGGAGTTCTAGGACAATTAATGCTATTTGTGTTTATATGTTTTTTAACCTATTTTGACTGACTAACAAAACAACTAAGTAACTAAGACTGCCTGGAATACAGAAGAAATTCGAGGATGATTAATTACCTTTATTTTTTATTATGCATTTTGATTAAAAAATAACAGAAACATTAAAAGGATCTAATTCATCTAACATAAAAATAGTCAAAAGCTGTTGATGATATGGGGCTTCTGGCTGCTTTTTGGTGTTTCCTCACAATTTGAATATGTAAATAGGTTTAATTAAGTTCTCTGCCCCTGAGCCTAATAAATAGAGAAAAACAAAAGTGATCTGAAAGTAGGTCATGTGGCTGCCTCCATAATGATGACATCAGCAGCCAAGATGGCTGCCATGCACATGGCAGCCTCTATCTAAGTGAGGTCAATGTGCAACAACGTGACAGAACAAGGAGTTAGAAAAGTTATGCAAAAGCAAAATCTTGCAGAGGTTAAAGAAAGAAAATGAAGTTGGGCATGGAAGTGCATGCCTTTAATGGCAGTCCCTGGGAGGCAGAGAAAAATAGGCTGAGTTCCAATACAGTGAGTTCCACCATTAAGAAATTGACAGATCTTATACTAGCAACCTATTGCACACTCAGAAAGTTCTATGATAAAAAAGAAGCAAGGGGTTGAGAATCAGTGGTAAAGACTTGCCTAGCAAGTGCAAGGCCTGTTCATTCCTCAGCTCTAAAAAAAAAAAAAAAAAAGAAAAAAAAAGAAAAGAAAAAAAAGAAAAAAAGAAAAAAAAAGAAGCAAAATTTAAGAGAAATAGATAAGCAAGTTATCAAACTCATGGTCCAAATTAAGAAGTTAAAACAAAGAGAAAAATTTGATACATTAACAAAACCAAGAGTTGGTTCTTTGAGAAAATCAGCAAGATAGGCAAATGCTTAGCCAAATTACTAAAGGGCAGAGAGTCCAAATTATCAAAATCAGACATGTAAAGGGGGTGCATCAGAACTCCAGTAATTCAATTAAAACTGAGGAAAAGCTCAAAATTGAATTATTGACACAGGAGTCTCTAATGGCTGGAAATCACTTAAAAGAAATATTTCAAGGCCGAATCTAAACATAGTTAAACAATATACAAACCAGTAGCTAACATCAAGCTAAATGGAGAAACTTGAAGCAATCCACTAAAATCAGGGACTAGACGAACACCTCTCAATACTTATTCAGTATAGTACTGGAAGTCCTTGACAGAGCAAAAGGAGGTCAAAGGTCTACAAATTGGAAGGGAAGAAATCAAAATATCACTATTTGCAGATGATAGGATAATGTACTTAAGCAACTCTAAAAATTCCACCAGAGAACTACTTAACATGATAAACAACTTCAGCAAAATGTCAAGGTATAAAATTAACTCAAACAAATCAGTAGCCTTCTGCTACTTACAGAATAAACAGGCTGGGAAAGAAATTAAGGAAATGACACCCTTCACATCAGTCCTAAATTACATAAAATATCTTGGTGTGACTTTAACCAAGCAAGTGAAAGATCTGTATGACAAGACCTTCAAATCTCTGAAGAAAGAAATTGAGGAAGATCTCAGAAGATGGAAAGATCTTCCATGCTCATGGATTGGCAGGATTAATTTAGTAAAGATGGCTATTTTGGCAAAAGCAATCTACAGATTCAATGCAATACCCATCAAAATTCCTACTCAGTTTTTATACAGATAGAAAGAACAATTTGCAAATACATTTGGAATAACAAAAAAACCCAGGATAGCAAAAACTATACTCAACAACAAAAGAACTTCTTCAGGAATCACCATCCATGACTTCAAGCAGTATTACAGAGCAATAGTGATAAAAAAACTATATGGTATTGGTACAGAGACAGGGAGGTAGATCAGTGGAACAGAATTGAAGACCCAGAAATGAACACACACACCTATAGCCACTTGATCTTTGACAAAGGAGATAAAACCATCCTATGAAACAAAGATAGCATTTTGAACAAATGGTGCTGGTTCCACTGGAGATCAGCACGTAGAAGAATGCAAATCGAACCATTCTTATCACACTGTACAAAGCTTAAGTCCAAGTGGATCAAGGACCTTCAAACCAGATACACTCAAACTAATAGAAGAAAGAGTGGGGAAGAGTCTCAAACACATGGGCACTCGGGAAAATTCCCTGAACAAAACACCTATGGCTCATCCTCTAAGATCAAGAATCGACAAATGGGACCTCATAAAAATGCAAAGCTTCTGTAAAAAGGACACGGTTGTTAGGACAAAATGGCAACCAACAGATTGGAAAAAGATCTTTACCAATCCTACATCTGATGAGGGCTAATATCCAAAATATGCAAAGAACTCAAGAAGTTACACTTCAGAGAGCCAAATCACTCTATTAAAAAAATGGGGTACAGAGCTAAACAAAACATTCTCTACTGAGGATTATCGAATGGCCAAAAAGCACATAAAGAAATATTCAACATCCTTAGTCATTAGGGAAATGCAAATCAAAGCAACCCTGAGATTCTACCTCACACCAGTCAGAATTGCTGAGTTAAAAAAACTCATGTGACAGCAGATGATGGTGAGGATGTGGAGAAAGAACACTCCTCCATTGTTGGTGAGATTGCAAACTTGTACAACCACTCTGGAAATCAGTCTGGAGGTTCCTCAGAAAGTTGGACATTACACTACTTGAGGACCCAGATATACCACTCTTGGGCACATACCCAAAAGATACTCCAACATTCAACAAAGACACATGCTCTACTGTGTTCATAGTAGCCTTATTTATAATAGCCAGAAGCTGGAAAGAAGCGAGATGCCCTTCAACAGAGGAATGGATTAAAAAAATGTGGTACAACTACACAATGGAATACTACTCAGCTATCAAAAACAAGGACTTCATGAAATCATAGGCAAATGGAATAAACTAGAAAATATCATCCTGAGTGAGGTTACTCAATCACAGAAAAACACACTTGTATACACTCATTGACAAGTGGATATTAGCCAAAAAGCTCAAATTACCCAAGATGCAATCTACAGACCACAGGAAGCTGAAGAAGAAAGATAACCAAAATGCAGATGATCCCACTCCTTCTTAAAAGGGGGAAAATTATTCATAGGAGGGGTTATGGAAGCAAAGTTTATAGCAGCGACTCAAGGAATGGCCATTCAGAGACTGACCCACATGTGGTCCATATGTTTTGGTCCATTAGCTACCAAAACTAGATAAGATTGATGAAGCTAAAAAATGCATGTGGAAAGGGACTGAATATAGATTTCTCCTGAGAGACACCTCCAGAGCATGTCCAATACAGAGGTCAATGCTAGGAGCAAACCACCGAACTGAGAATAGGACACACTTCTGGGGAATTAGAGGAAGGATTGAAAGGGTCGAAGGAGCTTGCAACCCCATAAAAACAACAATGCTAACCAACCAAATCTTCCAGGGACTAAACCACTACCAAAAGACTATACATGAACTGACCCAGGGCTCCAACTTCATATGTAGCAGAGAATAGCCTTGTTGGGGCACCAGTGGAAGGGAAAGCCCTTGGCCTTGCCAAGGTTGGACCCCCAGTGCAGGGGAATATGAGGGAGGGCAATAAGGGGGATGCATAGGGGGAATACCCGTATGGGGAAGGGGGAAGGGAGGGAATGGGGGCTTATGGACAGGAAACCGGGAAGGGGAATAACATTTGAAATGTAAGTAAAGAAATATATAATAAAAATTTAAAAAAAATGAATGTTTAATGTTTTTAGTATGATGGAAATGGAAATCATATTAACTATGAGATTCCATCTTAGACCCTTTAGAATGGCTAAGATCAAAAACACAAGCAATTGCTCATATTGGAGAATATCTGAAATGAAGAGAATACTCTTCTATTGTTGTAGGAGTGCAAACTTGTACAACCACTCTAGAAAATTGGCAGTTTCTCAGAAAGTTGGAAATTGTTCTACCTCAAGACCCAGCTAGACCACTCCTGGGCATGTATCCAAAAGGTGTTGTACCACAAAGACAATTGTTCAGCTATGTTCATAGCAGCTTTATTTGTAATAACCAGCAACTAAAAGCAACCCAGATATTGTCCCTCAACCAAAAAAAATGGGTAAAGAAAATGTGTTACATTTATACAATGGAATACTCTTCAGCTATTAAAAACAATGATATCATGAAATTTGCAGGAAACTGGAGGGAAATAGAAAATATCATCCTGAGAGAGGTAACCAACATACCAAAGGACATGCATGATATGTACTCACTTATAACTGGATGTTAGCCATAAAAGGCAGGAAAAACATGCTCCATTCCATAGACCCCGAGAAGGTAACAAATAAGTAGAGCTCAAGGGAGGATACTTGGATCTCATTGAGAAAGGGAAAGACAATAGCTATTATAATTTGATGGAGTAAGGAAGCAAATTTGGAGACTGGTGGGGAGGGAACAGAAGAGGAGAACAGCAAGAGAGAGAACTGGTTGAGAAAATTGCAATCAGTGGCAGAAAGCATGTTTGGAATAAGCTAGAAACCTAGGATAGTGGGATCAACCAGGAATTTATGAGGATAATCCTAGCTAAGACCCCTATCAATGAGGAATGTGAAGACTGAAATGGCTTCTGGTACTAGGCAAGTCTAGTAAAAGGAACACCCCAACCTAGCCCAAAAACCTTTGTCCCACAATTTATTCTGCCTCTAAGATATGTAGAGATACAAATGAAGAAATTGAGTGGAAGAGTAACCACTAAAAGATACAACTTAAGATCTATGCCATGATATTTAGCCTAGCCCTGACACAATTAATTATATTTTGCTATACTTGAAGACAGGAGCCTAGTATAACTGTCATCAGAGAGACTTCACCCAGCACCAGATTAAAACAGATGCAGAGGCTCACATCCAGATATTATACTGAGCTCAGGAATCTTGTCAAAGAGAGGGAGGGAGGATAGAAGGAGACAGAGTAGTCGAGGACACCACAAGAACGCCGACAAACCTGGTCCTACAGGGACTCATAGAGACTGAAGCACCAACCAAAAAGCCATGGGATGGACCTAGGCCCGTGGCATATATGTAACAAATTTGCATCTTGGTCTTCAGAGAAGACCCCTAACAACAGGAGCAGGAACTGTCTCTAACTCTGTTACCTGCATTTGGATTTTTCCCCCTAAGTGGACAGCCTTGTCTAGCCTCAATAGAAGAAGATGCACCCAGTCCTACTAGAACTTGATATGCCAAGGCAGATTGGTGTATGTAGGAGTCCTCTTCTTCTTTGAGGAAAAAAGGAGGGAGGGATGGTGGGAGGGGAGGTGAGAAGGAGGGATTGAGAGGAGAGGAGGGAGGGGAAGCTGCAATGTGGATTTAAAGGAAATTAATTAATTAATAATTAATGGGAAAAGGAAGTCTGACTTGAAAATATCCAAAACTGAATGTGTGATAAATATATGTGTGAATGTGTGTGTGTGAGTATGTCAAAAGAAAAAAAATCTGTCCAAATATATTTTATATAACAGTAATATGAATAGAATATAAAATATTACATTAAATATTGACTCCTTTGAGTTTAGCACGAATAATTAAAACAAGATATAGAATATCATAAAAATGAGATTTTTTTTTTACATTTTCTCTAACAGTGCTTTTTGGAATATGATTCTTCTAGCATCTATTCCTTGATACTCTCTTCTAGTTCCTCCCCCATCCTTCCACTTGGTGGCACTGGTACTTTCTCTACAGTACAGGGTGCTGGAGTATAGACCTCATGTACCCATCTGACTAACAACTGCTCCTGAGCCCCAGCAGGCAGGATGTGTTCCACTTAGACACATAGTTCTGCAATGTTCCAACACAGCCCTTGATTCATGAGCTATTTTGGAACAGTATACTTAGCAAAGTAATCAATTATCTTGGTTGTTTGGCTGTCCTGATTTTAAATAGGCCTCAGAACATTGTTCATTTCCTCATAGGTCTTAGAACATTGTCATTTCCCAGTAACTCTCTCCTACTTATTGGAAACTGTTGAAACTAATAGAAGCGTGTCTATTCAACTGATTAAAACAGCTTTTAGTAATCATAGACTTTTGAGCTGATCTGTCTCATAAATAAGAGTGTTTTTTTTCCTACAGCAGTAAATTATGACCACTAGATTTCTTTTACAACTCTGTCACTGGAATTGACAAATTAACAAATTAAAAGAAAAGCTAATTGTCCATTCATACAATAAATCAAAGTGCTATAAAATGGGTAATTAGAAAAATATAAATTAATTCAGTAAAGTGAGACAAGTAGATTGGAATTAAAATAAAATTGTAGCATTCTGTGTTGTGAAATAGTTCTTTTCATCCAGAAAATGCAGCTTTAAAAATCATCGGTCTTTAGTTTTTAGTTGAAAATAGATTTTTAACAGAATATATTCTGATTATGGTTGCTGCTTCCCAAAGTCTACTCAGAGCCCAAATAATAATAATAATAATAATAATAATAATAATAATAATAATAATAATATACCAGAATAGGACAAAACAATCAGACAGAAAAAGTAAAGAGCCAAGAAAAAAAATCCACAAGATACCCATGAGATGCAAGAGACACAAACACTGACACACACAGACTTTCCTTAAAATCTTAAAATTGAAAACCCTAATACACAAACAAACAAAATAAATAATAAGAAGAAAATCTCTAAGGATATCAATAATTTTATTTTGCATTGGCCATCTACTACTATGCATGACAATGGGCATGTAAATGGTGCATACATCCAGTGAGACTAAGCTCACATATTTTAAAGTTGTTAAGAATGTTTTTCCATAGGATTGTATTTTTTGCTATTTAATCTTTAGAATTTATGCCTTTTCCTGGTTATCTACAAAATATATTTCCTGACAACGTGATGCTGCATTTTAATTTAGCTTCTGTGTTATCAAAATCAAGTATAAATTAAGGCTCTAAGGGGTCAAATACATCAAAATGCAAATGTTCCTATTGTAATTATTTTTTTAGTATAGTGTTTTTTTATTTACTCTATTCTAGAGTGTTTTTCTTTTGTTCTACTAAACCACTGATCAAAAGTCAGTGAGGAAGCAAAAGGTTTATTCTCTAACTGGTTGCACTCCATATTCAATGGGAGTCCATGTAGGAGCTCAAGGCAGGAACCTGGATTTGGGAACTGAAGCAAATGGCATGAAGGAATGTTGCTTGCTTGATTGGTTTCCTGACTTGTTTAGCTACCTTTCTTAAAAAGCCAAGGGATGCCATGCTTACAATGAACTGGGTCATCCAACATGAATCAGTAAACAGAGAATGTTCCACAGACTTGCATATAGGCCAGGGCACAGAGGTAATGCCTTTACCTAAAGCCTTTCTTTCAAGGGCTAGTGGGAGTGAGGGTGTCTCTGAGTCTTCAGTCTACTCTTGCAATACCCCCACTCCTACTGGGTTGCCTTGTCTAGCTTTGATATGAGGGTTTTTTAATGCCTAATCTAATTGTATCTTGCTATGTTGTGTTTGGTTGATCTCCCTATGAGCCCTGCTCTTTACTAAAGGAAAAGGAAATAGGAGTGGATCTGGGGGAGAGTCAAGGTGACAGGGGAGGACTGGGAGCAGTAGAAAGACAAGAGGCTGTGGTTGGCATGTACTGTATGTCAGGAAAAAAAGTGTTTTTCACAACCCCTATGGCTTATTATAGAAACCTAAGGATTATGTTGTATTTAAAATAAAATAAAATTATATTTTGCTACCTGTGCTTTTTGTGATCATCAGAAGAATCAAATAGCACCTCTGTGTTTTATATATAGCTTGCTTGTTTTCTTGTTGAAAGATACTCCATGTGCTTAACAGTGTTAAACAACCTACGATAACACTATGGATGGGAAAATATATTGCCTACTAATTAGATAAAGCGCTCTGTTAAAAATTTATTTCTAAACTGTAGGGCCTCGCATAGAGAGATATATTATCATTCCCATTATTGCTAACAATGACCAATATTCCCAATTAATGAAAACACTGCCACTTTGGTCTGAAATGGGAGCTTTATGAAAGAAAGTTATGATGTAAAAGACATATAAAGGCATCTTCTGGCAGAAGATGAATTCAATTCCTGGAGCCCATAGGTTGTAAGGACAGAACAAAGTACTTTTCTTATGTATATATAAGTCAACATGCATGTGTGTGTACAGCCACAAATATGCACATATAAACAAAGAGAGAGAAAGGGTGGAAGGGAAGAGAGGGAGAGAAAATACATACATACAATACATACATACATACATACATACACATCTACAAACTTACACACAAAAATGCCTACAAATATATACATACAAATGCATTCATACACATACACACATACAAACACATGCAGAGTATAATTCTACAAAAGAGCATAGTTGAATTTTCTAACTGAACATATTCAGTAAAAACTATTTGCTTCATGTGTTTTCCTTCCGTTTATATTATAAGACATTGATGCAACTGTTATATCCTGCTCTTGGAAAGTCACTTTTATATTGATATCGAGGAGTCAACCTAAAAAAGTACCATAATTCCACATCATTTCTTTAATCCTGAATAGTATCATTATATTGACAATGGATGCTTAGAAGCACCATAATGTTTCTAATTCAAAGTCTATTAGTGTATGTGTCTCAACTGTCTAGAAATTACTAAGTAGATGACAAATTCATTTGACTAAGTTTATTCTCTCTTTTGACACAGATTTGGAAAGATTTTCTTTTGAAATATGCATTTGAAAGATCAATCATTGTGACTATGTAATGTGAATTCATCAGAAAAGGTATTTTTCTAAAATGAAAAATATACAAAAATGATATTGATTTATAAGCTGAGAAGACAGGAACAACTCCATTTTTAATGAATATTGATATGCTTACAGAACTAGCTATTTAAAACTGAATATGATACCTATAATGTTAACAATTATTTTCAAAATATTTTATGAGAATTTCTAAGAACCTAGAACTTTTTTATTTCTTCTGTTACCAAAAAATGTAGAAAGTTAATGACTTATTAATGTGTGGAAATTTGGAGAAAATATTCTTATGTTTATCGAGTCAGTTTTTTCTACTTACTGCAAAAAGTTTTTAAATTTTCACTTTTTGTCTATATGATATAATTCAATATTGAATTATCTGAGTGCCAGGCTGAGTAAAACTTGACTACATCTATAACCATATGATGGCTACACAGAGGTTCCATGGGTCAATCAATATAAGTAGGAAAAACTCACAAACATGGAATACAATAAATAAATATCCTTCATAATGGCTTTTGAGTAGAGAGATCTCCTATATAGCAAAGTTAAAGGCTGTGGTATTGTTCGCACCGGGTGGTAGAAGCCCTCAATGTCACTCCTAAAGAGTAGCCTGTTGGAAATATATGCACATGATATTATATTCTCTTAAACAGAAGTAAGTCTGGTTAGTTACTATGGAAATGAGAATTTAGCTCTAATTTCAAATGCTGTATTTGGACATATGTTATATTATTATTTCTTAAGGTTTTAGTGAAAAAAGTGAGACCATAAGTTGTGATGTGATTCTTGCTTGTTAACTGCCTTACACAATTGTATTTTTTTTTTTTAATGGCATGCATGTCTTCTGCTTATCTAAATATCTCAATGACTTAAAGAATTACTACACTTATTTCTGTGAATATCGTAATGTTGTACAGAGTATCCTCACTTACAGTTGTAAAAATATATATTACATCTGGGACAGTATATTATGTGGTGCTACTTGACAAAGCATGGGGAGAAAATGTTCTCTGTTCCAAGACAATAATATGAACAACAAAGAGGATTTAGAGCTAATACAAAATACTTGCATGATATGGGCAATTAACAGAAGGACACTCATTGGAGTAATTAATTGATGATTTCATGTAATCTGCAAAGAAGATTAAACAATTAATCTATAATAGATAAGCATATTACATGTTATTCGAGAGAAAAATTAAAATGAAATAGCATGAAGCTATTTAGTTAGAGGTATGGCAGAGTGAGGAGTGTATCAGGACAAGCACTTCAAGTGGAAAAAGAGGCTGAAATAATTTGGGTAGACAGATACCAAACCCAGACACTATTCACTATAGCTGATGCCAAGAAGCACTTATGACAGGAGCCTGGTATAGCTGTCCCTGAGAGGCTAAGTGGCAAGTCTGACTAAACAGATGAGGATACTTCCCAGCTAACTATTAGATTTACAGGGGACCCCAATGGAGCAGGGAAAAGACTGAAGGAGCTTTGCAACCCATAGAAGAACATTATCAATCAACCAAACACCTAGAGTTCCCAGGGACTAAACCACTAACCAAAGAATAAACATTGAGGGACCCATGGCTCTAGGTGCATATGTAACAGAAGATTTATCTGGCATCAATGAAAAGGAAGATCCTTGGTCTTGTGGGGGCTAAAGGACCAAGTGTTGGGGAATGCCAGGGAGGGGAGGAAGAATGGAATAGGTGGATGGGTGGGAGAGCAGTATCATAAAAGCAGGGAAAGAAGGGATGGGATAGGAGTTTTGTGGAGGGGAAGCCAGGAAATGGAATAACATTTGAAACATAAACAAATAAAATAATAAATAAAAATAAAACAAACAACAAGAGTAAAAAGAAGTGAATTTTAAAGGCAATGAAACCTGAAAGTAAGCCATTTTCACCACTTGGATTGTCATTTAAAACAAAGGAGAAAACACTGCTAGACTGGAATAAGAATAATGATTGAATCCAAAGTGAAGCCCAGAGTTAATGTAAGGCTTACTGCTACTGAGGCAAAAGGCAAAAAACTTTGTGCCTTGACGTTTTGTAGTAGTGAAGCAAAGGTGTGTCCCATTTGGGATATAGTTAAAGACTACAGGTTGCATAATGCCCTAATGCATTGTTTCTGACTTAGGGGAGAAACTTTTAATTTAAAAGAAACAAGATTTTCCCACTTCAGAATAAAAAAGGATAGAATGTTATTCTCCTTGGGTAAAAGAAAAGATAACATCTCGACCAATAACCTCGAGTTCGGTGTTCATTGTGTCATATTTGTGATATGAACTAGAAATCAGAGTAGCAATCTTAATGGGGAAGTTGATTATATGGATTGAGTGGAGATAAGAAATCCCGTAAAACATACATTTTTGGGGAGATATTGACACACCGAAGGTTCTAATTGTAATGTAAGTGTTAACTTTGACAGAAATACACTACAGTCTGCTCACTGACAGACTGAAACATCCAACTGTGTCCGTAGAGTAAGCTGTAAGAGATAATATTAAGTTTTGCCAGGTGATATGAAAATGATGGCAAGAGAGTTTTCCATGTTGAAAATATAAACAGAGGTTGACTATGGGCATTAATCTAGGAAAAATTGATGATGTCAATGTTGAATAAATTATAAGGTAGTGAGATCTTAGAATTCAGAGACACAGTGGTTTTTGTCACAGTAATGGAAAATAATACTAATAACAACAGTCAAATTTATCCTGTCCCTATGATAGATAATTTGATGTTAATAATGTCCAAAAAAAATCCAGTTTGTTTATTTCATACTTCTAGTGTCTGGGGATTTGAAGTACAATGCTGACATGTACTGAGAAATCCCTTACTATATAACAAAATGATAAAGAAGCTAAGGGGAAAATGCACATGTAAGAAGAAAACTTAAGAGGGGAAATGTTGGAATTCTTAGTTAACCACACTGGTGACAACCAGACCTATTACTGTCTGCCTAGGCATTTCTATCACCTGGGTATTAATCATATCTAAGAGCAGTCACAAGTCCGTGATCTCTTGATGAGTGACACTCTTTAAAGTGCCCTTCTACTTTGCAGTGATATTCCATTAGAACGGGCATGACAACGAATTTTTGTAAAGATAAATCACATTCAAAGACAACAGAGATTTTAGCTGCAAAGAAAGAGAGGAAGGAGACAAAGCTGAACAATATTAGAACATACTCACATGGTCATTGTTTTAAAAATATAAAAAATAAAAGGTATCTTTTATCTCCACTAGATCCAGCCCTGCATTTCCCCAAGATAATCTGGTAGATATCTTAAGTCTCAGCCAGGAAAGCCTCTCACTCACTTTGCTCCATCCCATATCACATTGTGGAAGACCTCTCTCTGAGCCTGACAGCAATCTCTCTACTTATCACATTCCCAAGGCAGGTTTCCATGCCAGAAACACACATCCCAACTCCACGGCAGCCCAGTGTGTCTAGCTGCCACACACATTCTTATGTTTAAATCGCTATATGAAAGAACACACAACACAATAACCTTTGACCAAATGATAAGATATAATTCTCCACCTAAACATGCAAAACCCTGTACATATCCATCCCTTAAGAACATTCATAAGAACCTGTAAAGGTGCAGCATGGAATCTTAACGACAGCTTCAATATTGTCCCTGGCTACTCTCCCTTCTCCTCTCTTCTGTTTTTTTCTCCTCCTCTTTATTCAAACTTTTCTCCTGCTCATCCTTCCTTCTCGTCCAGTGACAGGCCTCATTCTATCTTGTGCCTGCCTTACCTGTGACATCATTCCACACATTATCTTTACTATAATGTTCAAATGTATGTAATGCTCTAACATAATACAGAAATAAAACATTGGAGCCCAGTATATCATTAACTTTAAGGTGTGTACAGACAACTATAATATTGTACTTTTTGTTTTATAATTGTTTATTTTAGCATGTATTATTACTTGAGAAGTAAATACAATCACGTAGTTTGATTACATCTACCCAATTCCTTCCCTCCAATTCCTCCTAGATATTTCCTAGTACTTTACTTTTTAACTTCTTGTGCTCTTTTTTTTTAAGTCCCACTGAAAACACTTAGGTTTTTCTCTGTGTGTGAAAAGTACAATATGTGTGTACTTTCCAAAGCTGCCTCCCTGAAGAAAGCCTGCTCCAACAGTCATCAATTACAAATAGATCCTTACCTAGAGATCCTTAACTAGAAAAATTATTAACTCCTCCCACATTTATGCTTGGTTTTGGCTCTAGTTTGATCTTGCTTTGTACATGCAGTCTTGATAATGTATGTCCATCTGTGTAAACATTCTACCTTGCCCAGCAACTACATGACAATACAGTGTCTCATGCCTGGTTTATGTTGTGAGGGTAAGTATGGTTTCACAGTGCATGCTTTCTCCTTTTTCTCCTTTTCATAGCAATGATTTGTGAAACTTATGGGGAGGGTCCTACTTAGAGATGACCAGTCCACAGTATACTGTTCTCTGCACATTGATCCATTTTTAGACTCTAAGTAAATCTCCAATTTTTCCAATTTTTTTCTGATGAAGGCTGAGAAAAGCAATAACTTATGGTTATAAAGATCAAAATTCAGGGATATGTTTTTAATGTGTCCATTTTGTTGAATAAACTAAATGATACTATTAGGTTCTAGCCTAGGTACTATGATCTAGCCTGTCACAGGCTTATGGCCCAGTTAATGGTACCAGGCATGAATTCCGTACAGTAACAACTTTAAATCCAATAAGAATGTAGTCAGTTATTCCCATAACATTCATATCATGATTGTACCAGTAAACTATCTTGAAGATCAATCATTACCATAGTTCAATACTCTTCAGTTGAACTAAACTATTGATTATTTTCTTTATCAGTTCTGTACACAAAACTTCAGCCACCATAAAATTAGCCAATCTGTTTAAAACTTCTAGGTTTTTATCAACTTCATTTTTTCTGTGCATGTTATATATCTTTAGGATTCTATGTTTTACTACACAGATAATAACTTGTCTGTGTTCCCTGTCCCTCTGTTTTCCATAGCCTTCCATTGGAAATACCCCAAATATCAATCTACTGATTAGTGGATAATGAAAATTCATACATACCCATAAAAGAGAGACAGAAAGACAGAGAGGCAGGCACACACACAGAGAGAGAGAGAGAGCGAGAGAGAGAGAGAGAGAGAGAGAGAGAGAGAGAGAGAGAGAAGAGGGAGAAGAAAAAGGGAGAAGAAAAAGTGGGAGAGGGAGGGAGGAGGGAGAAGGAAAGGTAGAGGGAGAGAGATTAGTGAGTAAATTGATAGAACCAGGTATAACCATTTTGAATGATGGAATGCAGATCCAGAAATATAAATGCTCTATGTTCTCTCTCATAAATGTATACTAGCTACAACTGTTTCAATATGTATGTTTAAACTGGAATCGCCATATGAAAAAATAATAATGGGCCATCGGCATGGATATATCAAGGGAAAAGGGAATGAACATAGGTGTCATAGTTGGGGAAGAAGGAACAATGGGGTAGAAGGGGCCAAGTGATTGTATAGAAGTAGAATAGAGAAGTGGAGAATGAAGTGTAGAGAGGAGCAAATCACTCTGAACCCTTTGGAAAAAGCCATATAGAAGCTTACTACTGTAGAATTACTCTAAAATATATACATATGCACCACAAAATGAGTCTAAGTGGAGTTACCTTAAAATATGGGGCAATTTTTTTTCTTAGATAACATAGTATCAAATAAAAGCCTAATTCAAGGTCGGTTTACTTCCTTTGGTTTATTGTTGAGTGGGATCCATTATAGGCTATTGTCATAATTTCTGATTATTCTCAGAGCTTAATGGTATTCTAAATCTTTATTATTTAACAGTTAGCATTATATGTAAATATAAACAAACACATTTGTGACTCTCAGAAGTTTAACTAAGGAGCTTTTTCACCTTTTGTAAATTTAAAGATTAATGATGTGTGTGTACTTATATAGGAAATTTTGTTAAGTGGAACTAGGTATATGATGTGAACCTGAAAATAATGCAGTTGTCTTGAGAGTAACTTTGAATGAAATGATAGTAGTATTCCAAGGCTTAGAAAAGAACAAAGATGCTTCAAATGGTTATATCAATGTCTTAACATTTAAACCTATAAAGTGTCCCCCTCGCAAAGTCAGGCGGACAGCCAGACTCATTTCAGATATTAAAGGCTCCAGATTTGGGCTTGCATGCCTAATTTTGCATACCCATATAGTAACTTTGATTTGCCTGTGACACATGTATCGTCAACTGTACTCAAATTACAAGGATGATTACTCACAATATAATGAATACATTTTTCCTATTATAAACATGTTAATAATTAATTTTACTATAACCAGAACAGAGACATATGGTAGAGCTCAATAATCATTTTAAATAAATCACTCATATCAATGTACTATACACGTAATATTGTGCAAGCAGATGTAGAAATGCTTTACTTTATGCTTCTAAAATAATTGTGCCTATTGACTAAATTTTATGTTTAAATAAATTTTTATTTATTTTAGTTTCATTATCACATATCAATTAAATCCTGGCTTCCATTGAAAAAATAATGTTAAAAAATATATTGCCCTTGAGAAAAAAATAAGAAATGTGCCAAATGATTGTACATTTAAAACTTTGGCCTTAAATCTAAAGTTAAATACATGACCATTAAGACAAAATCAAGACAAATGTAAGAAAGAACATACAATTCATTGTAAATAAGCATTTACCTTATGGTTAACCAGCTACTTGCTACATATTTAATGAGTTAACTGGTGCATATTAATTAAATCTTGATTGTTTGTTTAAAATCTCTTTTGGAGGATTTTCTACCATCTGGTTAACTTACTTTAAATGACAAAAGCCATAAGCACTTAATTGCATTCCTATTAATGCGCTCTTGTTTCTAAACATGTTAGGCTTCTAATGAGCACTTCAGAAGGTTTACTGAAAGAATATTTTATCAATGAGAGGAGATGTTTGTTGACTCCTCTGCTACTAAGAGAATGTACACAGAGAGCCAAGCTGTCATTAAACTCTATTTGAATTGTTATTTAAAAGAAATCGTCACACTCTAGCAGTAATTGACTTTCTTATAACATCTATGTACTATCATTTCCTGCAATGTAGCCACAGCACGTAAAGTGAATGCTTTCTCAATTCTCATACCTCAGACATGTGAGTACACATAAGCACAGTTGTGTAACACTGTATGTACTGTGTAAACAATTATGAAGCTTGTAGTGTTTTGGGTTGCTTTCTAAGCGTGAGCCATGTATTATTATGGATACCTGTCAATCTAGTAATTATACACTTTAATGCATTGATAACCAACCCAAAATCTGTTAATAACTTCTTTCAGAAGACTGGCTATGAACTCATTGTTTGGAACTTGATAGCAACTTGTATTTCCCCTCCATAGAAATTGTGCAAAACTTGGTTCTTCAGTCTGAATATTGATAAACATGTACTATAGCAGAATAAATTTAAAATAGTACTTGCCACAGTAGAAAATTTAGAGACAGCAGTAATATATTTCCAAACTGCTACAAGAAAGTATTTTAAATGTTACTACAACAAACCCCTGATGTATTTAATAAAATTTATGTACCTATCCCCATTTGACTAATACACAACATAATGTGCATCAAAATGTCACATAAAGTTCAATAAGTAGGAACAGATTGCATCTTCTAAAAAAAAAAACTCCCCCCACCAAAAAAAATTAGTGCTCTGCTAGGGCATGGTGGTGATGACTCCTGTCTTTGATTCCAACACTTGGAAGGCAGATGCAGCGAGCTCTCTATGAGTTCAAGGCCGACCTACTCTACCAAGTTAGTTCCAAGACAGCCAAGTCCACATAGAAAAAAAAAACCTGTTTCTAGCAAACAAACAATTAAACAAACAAACAAATAGTGCTTTTTGTTTGTAGGAACAATCCTAACCACAGGGCTTAGAATTAATTAAATAGTAAATGTTTATTTTTTCTATATTAGAGCTATAGAAAAGATCTTGTTAATTGTTCAGGGTAATAAAAAGAAGGAAAGAAAGGAAAAGAAAGTATATATGTCTCTAGATTCAAAGTTTTGTCTTTGCTGAATTGCAAAATTTGCTCTGTTTTTCTGTAGGTCGCTGCCAAACTGTTTGAAAACAATTGGTTTAGGCATTCTATAAATGCCAGAAACTAACTTTGTCTCCATTCTGTTCCTGACAGACTTTCTAAAGTTGGTGCTTCTCAAACTATTTTTAAACACTTGAGCCAGTGGCTTTCCTAGATAAACCATGTGAATTGCATTTGGAGTTATATTCCAGGAAAAAAAAACATAACTAAGTAACTTCTGTTCACGAATCTCTAAATATAGTCCCTGCTTTGCCTTGAGAAAAGGACACAGTAACATCTCGAGTTAAAAAACATGATGACAATATGTGCCTGTATCTAAAAATATCTGAGTTTCAATAAGCTTTGGTTGAAATGAGATTGTACGTGTCACTTGGATTTTGATTCTATAATTTTACAAATACAATGGGTGAAATCTCCCATGAATGAAAAGAGAAATACAGGTAACCCAGGTTCAATCACAAAGAAATAAAGCAGGAAAGAAGATGTTATTGTTGTTTTGTTCTGTCTTGTATTGTTTTCAAGAAAAGATGGGTCAAAGATAAAACTCCCAGTCTCCTGACACTAAAAGAGACATGTACAAATGGCAAGGTTTTGTTTTATAATGTCATGTGCTTAGCAGAATTTGACGGGAAAATGGAAAAAAAAAGAAAACCTTGAAAGAAACTTTATAGACCTCTGTACATTTTAATTTGTTTAGCTACCCAGATTAAGCGTAAAGTACTCATGTGTTGAAAACATTGAGATTAAATGAAGTGGAAAAGTAGTATGAAAGTCTGCATTATCAGGAAAAGACTAAACAAGGCAGGATGCCCTGGCTACAGGAAAGAGAAGCCTTTCTGACAATGATTCTGTTCCCTGAAATACATCCAACCATCATCAGAGAGGACTTTATACAGCAAGCTGTAGAACTCAGCTCTGATTAATTAATTGGCAAGTTACATTAGGCTCACAGATAATTAATGAATAAAGAAGAGAAAGAAAAAATGAAGACATTACTGCTCCTAGGACTGATGGAGAAGACTTATTGTGATATGAGAAAATATGCAAAGAAGCAGGACAGAGACACGTGGGAGAGAGTACAGAGTGAATATGGGCCAGAGTATGCTGGGCCATGTGAGGAGAGATGGTAAAGAAGGAGTAGAGAGGAGCCAGTGCCCAAGAGGGCCTACCTGGGCCAAGAGACCAAAAGGGCTCAAACAACAACAACACCAACCAACCAAATAAACAAACAAAACAAAAACAAAAAACAAAAGGCAAAACGTAGGTAAAACAAACAGCTGGATTGCAAAGGAAAGAATGGTTCCTGAAGGATAACCCAGCTTCCTGGCTGGAGACATCAGGGTAGGTTACAAGATATGCCAGTTAGGAGGACCCTATAACACAGTGGTCTGTTACGGTAATTATTTCAAGAAGAATATATCTTCCCACAGTAGTGACCACACTGTAGGGCCACACAGCATCTTCAGGGTATTTTCATCTCATCTATGGCCAACTCAACAGCACCAGGCCACACGACCTCTAGCTCTCCTCTAGCCTAGTCCCTCCACCCCTATTGCTAGCCACCCTCTCCTCTCTCTCTGACAGTGGGGAACTCTGGTTCCAGTAACCCTGCAAAATCAGAAATCTAGAAGTCCCAATAGCAGATGGTCTCCCACAGCTCTGTGACCGGCTAGTCCCAGAAGTGGCTAAACACTCACAGCTCTCTGCCACTGCTCTTTTTAGTTTCTTAGCACCTGGCCCCTGATAGTTATAATATCTACTCCCAGCAACCCATTAAAATCAAAACTTCAGATATTTGTAATCAAGCAATCAGATTTATATGTTAAATTCTCAATCAACAGTATGTCCACACAATAAATTCACAACCAATTGATAATGGTATAAACTGCCCACCTAGATAAGAAAATTTACTTATAGAAATCATCCCTAAAGATATATTCACATAACTACTATGGCTATTTTAGTACACTGATCCTGGGTCAGCCTTCTCTGTCTCCATCTTGGTTCCTTCTTTCTCTTCTCTCCTCTTGCAAAATTCTGTACCTGCCCTTTCTCATACTCAATTACAAGCCTTTGGCTTAACTTGTGTCAGCCCTCAACTGCATATAGACATAAATCTACAGTTGTCTTCATCCTTCTTTTTTTTTCTTTTCTTTTATTGGATATATTATTTATTTACATTTCAAATGTTATCCCCTTTCCTGGTTTCCCCTCCGTAAACCTCCTATTCTACCCCCTCCCCCTGTTTCTACGAGGGTGTGCCCCTACCCACCCACAGACTCCCATTTCAACATACTGGCTGACATTCCTGTATACTGAGGAAACAAACCTCCACAGGACCAAATGTCTCCCCTCCCATTGATGCCAGATAAAGCAATTATTTCCTACATATGCAGCTAGAGCCATGGGCACCTCCCTGTGTTCTCTTTGGTTGGTAGTTTATTCTGTGGGAGCTTTTAGACATCTAGTTGGTTAATATTGTTGTTCTTCCTATGGGGTTGCAAAACCCTTAAAGATCCTTAGTCCTTTCTCTAACTCCTCCATTTGTGGTCCCTGTGCTCCAATCCAAAGGTTGTCTATGGCATCTATCTCTGTATTTGTCCAGGCTCTGGCAGAACACTCTCAGGGAACAGCTACATCAGGCTCCTGTCCTTAAGCACTTCTTGGCATCTGCAATATTCTCTGGGTTTGGTGTCTGTATATGGGCTGTATAACCAGGTGGAACAGTCTCTGGATGGCCTTTCCTTCAGTCTCTGATCTACACTATGTTCTTGCATTTCATTTAGAAAGGAACAATTCTGGGTTAAAATTTAGGGATGAGTGAGTGACTCTATCCCCCAACTGGAAGCCTTGCCTGATCTCTAGATACAGTCACTACAGTTTCTCCATTCACTTCTTGGGGGCATTTCAGCTAATCTCATCCTCACTGAGTCAAGTGAGCCTCTTGCTTTGCTGGTATCTAGAACTTACTGGTGGCTACTCCAAGTTCCCTATCTCCCATTGCTACACACCTCCGTTCAAATTCCTCACCCTCTATATATCATCTCCATTTTGTTCCATACATGATACTATACCCCTTTTTCCTCTTCTCCCTCTTATCTTCATACCAAGGCTCTCCCAACCTCTACTTCCCTTGAGTATTTTCTTTCTCCTACTAAGAAGAACTGAAACATCCATACTTTGGTCTTCCTTCTACTTGAGCTTCATATGTTATGTGGATTGTATCTTGGGTAATCAGAGCTTTGAGACAATATCCACTAATCAGGGAGTGCATATCGCATGTGATTTTGGTGATTGGGTTATCTCCTTGAGGATATTTTCTATTTCCATCCATTTGCCTAAGAATTTCATGAAGTCATTGCTTTTGATAGCTAAGAAGTATTTCATTGTGTAAATTTCCCACATTTTCTGCATCTGTTGAAGGGCATCTGGGTCCTTTCCAGCTTCCAGTTATTTGGTTTTTTGGAATATAATTTCTTGAGTTCTTTGTATATATTATATATTAGTCCTCTACTAAATGTAGTACTGGTAAAGATCTTTCCAAAATCTGTTGGTTGCCATTTTTTCCTAAGGACAATGTCCTTTGCCTTACAGAAGCTTTGCAATTTTGTGAGGTCCTGTTTATTTATTCTTGATCTTAGAGCATAAGCCATTGGAGTTCTGTTCAGGAAAATTTCCCCAGTGCCTATGGGTTGGAGACTCTTCCATACTTTTTCTTCTATAAGTTTGAGTATCTAGTTTGATGTGAAGGCCCTTGATCCACTTGGACTTGAGCTTTGTACAGGGTGATAAGAATGGGTCAATTTGCATTCTTCTACATGCGGACCTCCAGTTAAACCAGCATCATTTGTTGAAAATGCTATCTTTTTTCCACTGGATGGTTTAGCTCTTTTGTCAAAGATCAAGTGACTATAGGTGTATGAGTTCATTTTGGGTCTTCAATTCTATTCAATGATCCACTTGCCTGCCTCTGTAGCAATACCATACAGTTTTTATTATCATTACTTTGCAATACAGCCTGAGGTAAAAGATGGTGATTTCACAAAAGTTCTTTTATTGTTGAGGATAGTTTTCGCTATCCTGGGATTTTCTTATATCAGAGGAATTTGAAAATTGATCTTTTTAATTCTTTGAAGAATTGAGTTGGAATTTTGATTGGGATTACATTGAATCTGTCTTAATGCTGTGGTCCTTTAATATGCTTCATCATGTTATAGGTACACTCAACTATAAAATTATTTTGCTGCTACTTTAATTTTACTGTAGTTAGGATTGTAATGTAAATCTCTGATATACAGAATATCTGATATGCAGCCCTCAAAAATATTGTGACCCACAGGTTGATGACCACTTCAGGAAACCGAAGACTCCTGGGAGAACTAGTGAGCAGTGTCAATTTTGATCTGATAGTAAGCACTCTATTCTGCTAAATGTTATACCTAATAGAAGTGCTTGATGAATAAGATTAGAAACTAAACTTTAGAATATGAAACCTGGCTATTTTGCCAAAAGCAATCTACAGATTCAATCCTTCAAAATCCCTGTCAAAATTCCAATTAAATTCTTCATAGATTTAGAAAGAGCATCTGGGATAACAAAAAACCCAGGATAGCAAAATCTATCCTCAACAATAAAAGAACTTCTGGGGGAATCACCATCCTTGACCTCAAGCTGTATTACAGAGTAATAGTGGTAAAACCTGTATGGTATTGGTACAGAGACAGGCAGGTAGATCAATGGAATATAATTGAAGACCCAGAAATGAACCCGCACACCTATGGTCACTTGATCATTAACAAAAGAGCTAAAAAAATCCAGTGGAGAAAAGATAGCATTTTTTCAACAAATGGTGTGGTTCAACAGTCAACATGTGAAGAATGCAAATTGACCATTCCTACACCCTGTACAAAGCTTAAATCAGTGGATCAGGACCTCCATATCAAACCAGATACCTCAAACTAGTAGAAGAAAAATGGAAGATCTTCAAACACATGGGCACAATGGAAAATTTCCTGGAACCAGAACACCAATGGCTTATGCTCCTGGGATCAGAATCGACAAAATGGGACCTCATAAGATACAAAGCTTCTGTAAAAGGTATAGACTTTCATTAAGACAAAATGGCAACCAACTGATTGGGAAATGTACTTTACCAATCTTACATCTGATAAGAGTGCTAATATCCAATATATAAAAAGAACTCAAGAAGTTAGACTCCAGAGAATCAAATAACCCTTTTAATATTGGGGTACGGAATTAAATAAATAAAAAAATAAATTAAATAAAGAATTCTTAGCTGAGGAATACAGAATTGCTGAGAAGTACCTAAGAAATGTTCAACATCCTTACTCATCAGGGAAATGCAAATCAAACAACTGTGAGATTCTACCTCACACAAGTCAGAACGGCTAAGATCAAAAACTCAGGTGACAGATGTTGTTGAGGATGTGGAGAAAGAAGAACACTTCTCTATTGTTGATGGGATTGCAAACTGGTACAAATCTTCTGGAAATCAATCTGGAGTTTCCTCAGAAAGTTGGACATTGCAATACCTGAGGACCCAGCTATACTATTCTTGGGCGTATATCCAAAAGATGCTCCAACATATAAAAAATGCAGGCACTCCTCTATGATTATAGTAACCTTATTTATAATAGCCAGAAGCTGGAAGGAGCCCAGTTGCCCTTCAAAACAAGAGTGGGTACAGAAAATGTGGTACATCTACACAATGGAATACTATTCAACTATCAAATATAATGACATCATGAAATTCATAGGCAAGTAGATGGAACTAGAAAATGTCATCCTGAGTGAGGTAACCAAATCCCCAAAAACCACACATGGTATGTACTCACTGATAAGTGGATATTAGCTCAAAAGCTCAGATTACCCAAGATACAATCAACAGGTCATATGAAGCTCAAGACGAAGGACAACTAAATTGCAGATGTTTCAGTTCTTCTTGAAAGGGGGAATAAAAATATTCATAGCAGGAGTTATAGAGACAAACAAAGATGATAGAATGACCAGTCAGAGCCTGCCCCACCTGGAGATTCAGCTCATTTATGTACAGCTACCAAACCTAGACAATATTAATGAAGCCAAAAAGAGCATGCTGACAGGAGCCTGACATTTCTTTCTCCTGAGGGGTTCAGCCAGAGCATGACAAATACAGAGGTGAATGGTAGCAGCAAACCATTGAACCGAGAACAGGGTCCCCATTGGGGGAGTTAGAGAAAGGTTTGAAGGAGCTGAAGGGGCTTGCAACCCCATAAGAACAACAATACCAACCAACCAGAGCTCCCAGGGACTAAACCACTACCCAAAGATTACACATGGATAGACCCATGGCTCCAGCTGCGTATGTAGTACAGGATGGCCTTGTTGGGCATCAATGAGATGAAAGACCCTTTGTCATGCCAAGGATGAACCCTCCCCACCAATGTAGGGGAATGTCAGAGAGGGAAATGAGGGTTGTTAGGGAGGGGGAACATCCTCATATAAGAAGGAGAGTGGAGGATGGGCTAGTGAGCTTAAGGACAGGAAACCAAGAAAGGGAATAAATTTTAAATGTAAATTTAAAAAACTATTCAATAAAAACATAAAAATAAAATATAAAACCTAAATCTGTAGTGGTTTTGGCATTATACTGATTCTATTCTTATGTTATTTTGGATCGGAAAATGTGTTCAGGTGAGAGTCTGTAAGACACTGAGGGACCCTGCCCCCAGTTGGTTCTGATTGGTAAATAAAGGTGCTGACGTCAATATCTGGGCACAGCAGACAGAGGCAGGACATTGAAGTTTTCCAGGCTAGGGCTGGGGATAACAGGAGAGGAGAAGGAGAAGTGCCATGCTAGGAGAAGGAGAGGAGAAGGAGAGAAGGAGTGGAGAGCCGCCATACCTGAGGAGAGTGGAGGACACGGATCACAGCTGGCATTCGAAGGAGTTGGGAGACTGTGCAATACTCTAGGTCTAGAGCAGCCAAGATGAAATGTAGGATTTGGTAAGTGATAACTCAGGATTGTCTGCGGGAATTGAAATGGAGGTTAGCCAGTAGCCCAGCCACTGAACTGATTAAGACATGTCAAAATGTGAAGGCTATATGGGCAAGGGGATGTGGACCTCTTTAGAAGTAGTGCTTGGGGCCGTTCCAATCTTCATTATCAGGACACAAGCAGTCCAGTTCAAGATCAGTAATATCAGGATTCCAAAATTCCAGTTTACCAAATGACTTTCATACAGGAACCTAGAACATTGGGGAAAGAATGGATGAATTTATTTAATTATTTTAAGTCTACATAAAACTAAGCTAAAGTGAGAATATCATGATAATCAGTAGCAAACCTTGTTATATGCACTGCTTACAGAAAAGGGACCACTGCTGTGTCTGCCACTGACTAAAGCCACTTTTAGAGCATCAACTCCTCTTAGCATACTAATACTGTCCTCAAAAAGGAATAGCTCAGGCACAAAGCTCACTATAAAGGGGAGATTACTGGGAATAATACACTGTTTTCTGATCAAGAGTATTCCCCAGCCACTAAAGGACATTAGTAAAGCCTCGATCACTAGGTTATGTCAAGATAGAGTATTATAAAGGTCAATTTTGGGAGGCAGGTAGGGCTTAATTTTTGAAAAGACTGAATAATTGTAGGCTTAGATTTTTCAAAACCTACTTCAATATGGATTCTCAAATTCTGTGAGCTCCCCTCCTCTTCCTCTTTAGTTCACAGTCCAAAGATACGGGGGGAGATGGTAAATAGAACAAGGGGATGTGGACCTCTTTAGAAGTAGTGCTTGGGGCCATTCCAATCTTCATTGTCAGGACACAAGCAGTCCAGTTCAGGATTCCAAAATTCCAGTTTACCAAACATGAATCAGCAGGTACAGCTGAAACAGACAGTCCTTTGATGAATCAGCACAACTCAACTGGAGCAAGGAGAACCAGCCCAAAAGATCAAGGAGAAAGTCTCTGCTGTTAATTCTCTCCCTAGAAGATCATTGAAGACTAGGATGCCTGTCATTGTCTGTTGGGTCCTACTTTTATACTCCAAATATCATGTGTCCTACAGGTCTGGCTTTAAAAACATCCATGAGAGTCAAGATCACATGACACAACTAGAAATTTCCATTCAAAATAATTTTCAAATGAGCTGAAAGACCAAAATATTACTACTTGGCATGAAGGACCTTGACATGTGTTGCTTCATCTTTTGCAATGCCAGCAAAGATTAGAAGTTGATATTTCTGAAATGCCTGGATAAAAGTCACTATTACTTTCCAGAGATCCTTCCCAGACCTTAACTTCTGACATAAAGCAGCTATCCGTTTCCTTACTTCCTGCCCTAAACTCTAAAACTCATGGACTCTTGCCAACGGTGAAAAGTTTAATACACTATTTTTCTCTTCTCTATAGAATTTAAGAAAGGTATTGATAGCTGTGGATGGAAAAGATTGCTGGGAAATACCCTGTTCTCCACCAATCTTTGTTCCTCTTACACATAGCTCCATGTATAATTCTAATAGCCTTTGTTAGGATGTCCTCTCCTACAGTGTTCATGCTGCAATGTGTGTTTGAGCCTAACTCCCTTCAAGATTCAACCATGATGATTCATTTCCTCTTAACATTTTGATCCAATATATACATTTCTGGACTTTGCTATGTCATAGAAACAAGTTGTGCATGAGTATGCTCTCTTTCTACTCGTGTTTCTAAAGCTCTAAAGGAACCACATCCATGTTATTTATTATTTGATTGAATTTCTCATCCATCTGTGATGCTTCTGGATGAAAATCACCTCATTATAAATTAAGGATATCGGGATCCGTCTGACTCAACTCAAATTTTGATGCTGCCTTTTATGTGTTCTGTGAGAATACATTTGCTAAACTGTCATTTGCTTCCAGTTAGAAAATAAGGCTGACAGGCAGGATCTGCAGTAGAGATAAGGATACCAACTCCACCCCTAAAATTTTTGGCCCCAAATTTGTCCTGTCTACTAAATGCAGGGACAAAATGGAGCAGAGACTGAGGAACAGTCAACTGACAACTGCCCAATTTGACCCATCCCATAGGCAAGCACCAATCCCTTACATATCAATGATATTCTTTTATGTTTGAGGGCCCAGCCTCTCATGAGAGGCTCCATCAGCTTTGGGATTGAAGCAATGCATAGACCCTCAGCTAAACATTCACTGGAATTTGGGAGTCTTGAGGGGGATTGAAGGTCCCAAAGAAGGAAGGACCTCTTTAGAAGACTCTCAGACACTGAATTAACTAACAAAGAACATATACAGACTAGCAGATGTGAAGCTCGAATTTCATGCAGATCCTAACAACTGTAATGGGGAGTTGTCCTAAAACTGTCTCCTGTCTGTTGAATCAATTCCACTAACCTCATAATCCTGATAGTCTAACCTCAGTGGGAGAAGATGACTTTTTCCTTCCTTGCATAGACTTAATATAGCAGGGTGGGGGGAATAAGCATGGGGGCTTCCACTTTGTCAAGAGGAGATGGGTTGGGGGTTTATGGGAGTGGAGAACTGGGAGGAGGGTCGTGGTTGGGATGTAAGAGCAAGTACATAAATTAATTAAAAAAAAGAAAAGAAGGATGATAATGTAATAACAGCATATGATTGTCAAAATATTTCCTGATGATTGCTCTTGTCAACTTTGCAAGGTCACCCAGGAGTGAAAATCTAGGCAAGTTTCTGTTTGAGTTTTTCTAGATAAGGAGAATTTAAGAGGAAGGTGACTCTAAATGTAGATGCCACCACCCCCATGGTCTCGAGCCCTAGACTGGACCAAAGAAAGGAAGCTGAGGAGACTGCTGAGTTGGTTGTGCACAGTGTATTCAGATGAGCTCTGTCTCCTAAGATCCAGGTCTGGACATGTGGCCATTGTATTGATAATGACCTGTGAAGGGGCTAACTGTGTCTGATTGGCAAATAAAAGCTAGACCTGTGACTGGAGGCAGAATTTGATAGGAAGGCAGAATGTCAGATTGAGTGAGGAGCTCCAATGTAGAGATCATGGGGAGGATAGTGAGGACAAAGGAAAAGGGAAGATGGAGATTGCCATGAAGCAGGACAGATCACGAGGATGAGCACGAGCATGGGGTCAAGAGCTCTCCCTGAAGACACAAAAGAGCAGAGCAAAGCAGATGGCAAATAACAGGGCATTTATCTGGAAATTGATAGTCTAGACAGGTTAGAATAGCTCAGAACCTACTGTGCATAGTGTTAACAGCCTGCTAACAAAACCTGATGGCTTTGTGTTGTTGACTTGGGAAATAAATGGGACAGTGTACTTGTCCTGTACTTGTCACACTATGCTTTCTGAATGTGCATTCCGTGTGAGCAGATACATAAAGTTTCTGCTACTGTGACTTCTCACAACGAGGGGCCATACACTTAAACTATGAACCAAAATAAATCTTTCCTGCAGTTGTTGTTCTGTGAGGAATTTGGTCATAGAAATAAGAAAAGTGCTAATAATGCAATTTGGAGTGAGCGAGTTCAGTTTCAAAAGAGTATTTCTGTTCTTTCCTCACAAGAAATGTTACATAGAAACATTTTTATCATTATTTGAAATAAATTCTCAGTGCATTTCTTATATCTCTATGACCTAAACCTTACTTTCCTGTGAGTGACCATGTGTTATGTTTTCTCTAGGCTTGCTTTCTGTCTGGTTCCTTTCATTGACTTATTCTCTGACCCAGAATATTGGTTCAAGGGGCTAGGCAAAGACAGAGGGATGACAGGAGGGACAGATGGAGAAGCTCACAAGAACGGTCCTTTTCTATTTCATCATTGAATCCAGTTGGGGCCTGATGTTTTCATTTTCTTCTTTCAAAGAGTGAAAATGAGGATTTCTCTAAGTGAAGGTAAGTTGAACGTGGTCAGCTGGCACTAAACAACAATGTCCTCTTTAATTCACCAAACATAAATGATTCAGATCATCAAAGAATCATTAGAACTGACATCCCTTTACCTGTGAATTTTTATGCATCATATCCCCTCATTTGTTGCAGAGAGACAAAGAAGTAGTAATGAGAAAATTAAAATGTTGTGAGTTTGTAAAAAGATGTTGCCTGAAATATTGCTATAATATATGTAAAGGACTAGATATGTGGATATGATGGGTAATTCATGTTTGAGATTGTGTCTCTTCTTAACGAGGAACTTTTTTTTTCATGCAGACAAATGTCTTTAGTAGTTAAACAGACACAGTTTTATGGCAAAACCTGCCAGTCTCACCTTTTTTCCAAGGAAGAATATGTAGGAGACCAAAAACACAGAAAATTCAAGTCCAGCAACTGGTGGTCTACTTGAAAACATTGACAACTTTTAATTATTTTTAACATTATAATAATGTTAATATCTCATACAGGTCTCCAAATCAGCATTTAGTAGCATAATGCAAAACCTTTATTTCAGTGAAGATGATGCCAAATTTTTTATGTGCAGTATTTTTGATTCGTCTTACTAATAGGTGAATAAATATAATTGACTCTATTGACCTTGAACTGTATATATGAAAGTACTGGTTGCAGAGAAATGGAACATTCTCTTTCTTTATTGCTGCTTAGATACCCTCCCTTTGCAGTAATTTACCACTATGGAGCCCTATTCTAACATGAATAACAACAGCAGAATATAGCCTATTTATTTTCCCATCATCTTTTTCAAGGCAGTGTCCCACAAATTTAGAAAACTGTCTACCTTGCTGAGCCCAAGTTATTTCAGGGACATGGAGACAGTCTGGAATAGCAATAAAACAATGGGAAAGTCCTCTGAATGCATTCCAAGTAGGCATTTTTTCACTAAAATTTCTAATACAAATCTACTTTTTTTTCATGGAGATATAAGTTGCTCACAGTACCAATAAAGACCTGAGACTCATGAGCGCTGTGATAAGAATGCTTTTCTCATGCTCCTTAACAGGATGCTTCAGACCGACCACAAACATGAGAGTGTCTGTCACAGGATTATCTGATAGCTGAAAAAGTTGCCAGCTTTAATGTTTTCTTGGGTAAATAAATATAATTTCACAGACACAGCTTAATCCTTATCTTCAATTTAAAGTGGAAGTCCATCATTTAGTGTGAGATATTGTTTGAGTACACGTGAGCAGAAGAATAGCCTGAATTAAACTAGAACTTAAGTTCTGGATTTGCTCATACGCACAGTTACATCTTCCAGGAAGTATGAGTGAAGCTTACAGGACAGCGTTAAAGGGAATTAGCTCACAGTGAAAGAGGATGGACCGAGGCTACTAGGGATGCACAGCTGGAGCTCGAGCCTTAGGAAGTTGTTCAATAAAAAAGCCATTTGGTCCCATCTGTTGCATTCAATACACAAAACACAATGCTTTTCAGAACACATTTTATTTTCAGTCCTAAATTTAAAAGTTGTTTCTTTGTTTCTTTCACTGTTTTTTTAAAAACATAATTATTACTTTTAAGAATTGGAATTGAAATATACCAGATCATTTTGGCCCTTCCTTCCTTGGAGACTTACTGTGTGCCACTTTGCCCTCTTAATTTTATACCTCTACTTCTGTAATTATTTATTTACACACACACACACACACACACACCCTTGTAAAATCTCCTAGATACATAATGACATAATGCTTTGTGCAATAAAAGCACATACATACTTAAAACTTTATATGAACTGAAAAATGTCTCCTAAAGGGGATATTTTACATGAGCCATTTGGCATAAGTCGACCATAAGAAAGACAGGACTCTCTCCTGACTATTAATACCACACTAATTTAACACAGACAGAGATAATATGAAAATTAACTCCTTCCTGTACAAATAACACTTTCTACTTCTTTTTATAGGGTGGGAAGTCCTATCAGAATGATAGGTATGTAGGAAAATGGCAATAGTGAGTGTCAGCAGGCATAATTTTTATTTTTTGCACAGAAGTTCTAATTCAGACTATACTAAATTTAGAAATTCTATAGTCATTTGAATTGGTCGTCATCCCTATATTCCTTTTTGAAAAACCAGGAGTGTTTATTTTATACAAACAGTCACACTGGCCAGAGAAGTAAGTAAACTAACTGCAGGTCTTTATTTCACTGTCCTCATCTCTAAATTATACCCCATCCACCATGTCTAACCATGAGCTCATAGTACACCACCTGCAGCAACCTCCTCCTTCTCTCTTCCCCAAACTCAAACAAATCATGAAGCTCTCCTTCAATCATGTTCCCCACTCATCCTGTTCACCTAGCTGTTAATGCCTAATTTCAAATCAGGCATTCCCTGAGATCCAGCCAGCCAATCCTGAGCGAGAAGAAAGTAGGCCAGTGAAGTTGATAGGCAAGCTTCAGAACTGCACTTTATCATCTCTCCTCCAAATCCATACTTCCAGTCTCATCCCCAAGTGTGTAGCTGACCACCTCTTAGCACCTTTATCACTCTCTGCCTGCCTTTCTAGGGCTCTAACCAGATCCTTGTGCTTTCTTTCCTCCTGTGGACTCTACTTCAAACCTCCCATTTGGTAGCATATCACAGGTCCTAAAAGTAAGCTCTCAATGCATAGAAACACATTTAACCCCTACCAACAGTGACTATGCCTAGGAACCTTCCAGGCAAGGCACATACAACTAAAAAACACCCTCATAAAAATCAGAAAGCCCAATAGAAACAAAGGAAAAACATAACCACCCAACAAAGACAAGTCAAGGAACAGCACCTAGATTTAAAATCACCTCAAACTCAGTTGCCTGGATACCAGTATACAAGTCCAATCAGCACCAGCCAGAACATTATGTGCCATCCAGAGCCCAGCAACAAAACCACTGTAGGCTCTAGGAATTTCAATGTAGCTGAAACAAGATAAAGACCATTATTGTAATGATGATTTTTGGAGATTTTGTTTTCTTTAAAATCCAGAAGTATTATAAGAATGTTTTTCTTTTAATCCCAGGTATGAAATACTGGGTTTTTTCAGATTGTTCACAACAGATGCCTACAATTTCTCATATGCAAAATAGTAAGTTCCTAAAAGGAAAACTACTGCTGTGTAAATCACACATTGACTCCCACATACTGATAGTGAGAGACCTCAATACCTGAATTTTGCCAATAGGCGAGTCATCCAAATAAAAACTAAAGAAAGAAATGTTAAATCTAACTGATAGTACTTTTTTAAATGGACCAAATAGATATCTACAGAAAACTTCACAAAACACAAAATAATATGTTTTGTTCTGGACACATCATTTTATTTTCTCCTAAGTTGACTACACGGGCAACACATATCATGTTGTTACAAGAAAGATAACAATAAGTTGCAACTGAACAACTCATTACTGAATAAAAGATGTATCAAGATAGAAATAAAGGACTTTCTAGAATACAATGAAAATTAATATACCCAAACTTATGGGGCACAAAAAAGTCAATTTTGAGAAGAAAATTCATTGGAGTAAATGCTTGCAGGAAAATAATAGTATAATCTCATACTAATAATTTAACAGCACACCTGAAAGCTCTAGAACAAAAGAAATCCTATTATAAAATAAGAGTAGATAACAAAAACAAACAACCTCAGGATTGATATCGATTAAATAAAAACAAACAAAAACATCAACAATGAATCATTGACATAAAGAGCTGATTCTTGGAGAAAAACCATTAGATTGACAAACCTCTAGACAAACTCAAAAGGAGACAAAGAATCTAAATTAATAGAATTAGAAATGAGAAGTGGGACATAACAATAGATACAGAAGTAATTCAACAATCATGTTGGAAAATATGAAAAATATATTTCTATATACCACATATCAAAGTTAAATCAAAATTGGATGAGCAGATTAAACAGACATATAACTGCTAGTAAAATGGAAACAGTCATTTGAATTCTCCCAATGAAAAAAGAAAAGTCCACGTCTAGAGGATTTTAGCAAAGAATGCTACCGGATTTTCAAAAAGGAATTCATGCCCATACTCTTCAAATTAGTCCACAAAGTAGCAACCAAAGAACATTGCTTAATTTGTTTTATAATGCAATAATTACTACGATACCAAAACCTTTTAAAGACACAACATACCAAGAGGAGCATAGATCCAAAAATTCTAAATAAAATACTAGCAGGCTTAATCTAAGAACACATCAAAAGATTATCTTCCACAATCACGAAGGCTTCATTCCAGAGATACAAGGAAGGCTCAACATAAGTAAATTGGTAAATGCAGTCCACCATATAAAATACATGAAGACAGAAAAGAACAAAAAACACTGGGTCATCTCATTATATGCAGACACAATCTTTAACACATACAACAGCCCTTTATAATAGAAGTTCTAGATAGATCAGTGCTATATCTCAATATAATAAAGACAGATCTAACCAAGTTCATAGCCAACATCAACTTAAAAGCAGAGAAATTCAAAGCAAAAGACTTTGCTTTAACCGGGAACATGACAAAGTTGTCCATTTTCTCTGTCCTCACCCAATGTAGTACCTTAAATCTTAACCGGAGCAATAAGACTAATGAAAGAGATAAATGGGATACAAATTGGGAAGCAAAAGTCAAAGTACCCTCACTTGCAATGATGTGATAATATACATAAGTGATCCTAAAAATTTCATGGAAACTTCCTACAGCTGATAAACACATTGAGCAAACTAGCTGGATAAAAAAATTGAATTCACAGAAAACATTGGGGAATAGTCCTCAACTTACTGGCTCAGGAAAAGGCTTCCTTAACTGTTAGCACAGGTACTCAGAACAATGATGAATAAAAGGGACCTTATGCAACTTTTCTAAACTTCTGTGTGGAAAAGGACAGATTTTTTTCCCAAAATCACATTCAGTAGGGGATTAATACCTAAAATATACAAAGAAACTTAAAAATTAGACATCAAGAAAATAATCCAGTGGAAAATTGGACACAGAACTAAACAGAGACTTATCAATAGAAGAAACTCAAATGGTTAAAGAATATTTAAAGGAATGTTCAACATCCTAAGTCATATGGAAATTGAGATCAAAATTACTTTGCATGTTTTATCTTTTACAAGTCTATGTGCCAAGATCAATAACACACATGACAGTTCATGTATTTTAGCATTGATGGTGAGTAAGGAGAGCATTCATCCATTGCTAGGAGGAGTGGATACTTATATAGTGATTATAGATACCAGTGTAGCAATTTATCAGGAAGCTGGAAATAGGTCAACATCAAGATTCAGGTATACCACTCTTGGGCATATGTCCAAAGCATCGTCATCCTACCACAAATACACTCGTTCAGCTATATTCATTACTGTTATATTAATAATAGCCAGAAATTAGAACAAGCCTAAAGGTTAATGGTGAATTGAAGTGGAAATTTCTGGTTTCTGAGGAAAATCAGTTCTGTCATGTGATGTTTTTCTGGAGACTGTCTTATAAGAGGATGTTTTCACTGAAGCAGACACAAGGGAGGATGTTTTGCTAAGAACACACTTGGTGTTTCTCTGCAAGCAGCTTAGGAAAAGAACATATGATATTTTACTGGGGAAGCTTCATCCTACGGCAGACAGAAACAAAGACAGAGACACTTAGCAAGAGGATATTCAGATAGAAAAAGACCATGGAGCATTCAGCTCTACAATGCATATCTTTATTGGACTCCTTAGAGCTCAGACATCCTTGCTAAGGAAGCAGAAAGTATAGAAGCACCAAAGGAGATGGAGCACCCTAAGGAAACAGGTATTCAAAACGCAGAATTGATGCACATAAGAACTCTCGAGACTCAGGCAGCATATACAGGGCGTGTAAGAATCTACAGCAAGTTGAGATCTACAAATGAAAGAAGGAGATACATGCTCAAGCCCCTAAACCAGCAGCTATCTCCAAGTGATAACCACTTCAAACGTATACTCAGTTTTCTCTAAGAAAGTCTCACTGGGAAAGCAAACTACTCTTAAGTGTAGACTGCAAGCCCAAAGGTAAATGGTCAGATAAACAAACAAACAAATAAACAAATTCAAGGGCATTTTTGGAGGTTCCTTTCTTATAATGTCATGCCCGTACTTTTTAAAAATATTTTTACTTTATTCATTTTTTATTTGATCTCCCTTTTTTATTCTTTTGAATATTTATTTTTCTAATTAATGTATATCTTTGTTTATATCCCAAAAGCTGCTCCTGCTAGAGGGGAAGGCCCTTCTTTATCTATTCCCTTCCCCCACACACTCCATCTTTTCCTATGAGACGGTGGGATAGTCCTGGGTATCCTGTATCCGGGCACATCAAGTCTGTGTCAATTAGGCGAATCCTCTCCTACTGAGGCCGGATAAGCCAGTCATGAAGACTGAACTGCCTGTCTGCTACGTATGTGCCAGGGGAGCTTGTCTGAGCCCATGTATGTATTTTGGTTGGTGGCTCAGATTTATGGATTAGGGTTTAGTAATTTTATGGGATTTCTGAGAGTATGAATGAGTAGGTCTCAGGTTCTATGTCTGTTTTTTGTTTGTTTGTTTGTTATTGTGCCTTTTCATTGGCTCTTGCCTTCTGTTAGTTTGTTATGTCCTATTCTGATGTGGTAGGTTTTGTTTATATTATATTTATTATATTGTAATTCTTTTAGACCTTGTTTGTTTTTCTAATGAGAGATAGAAGGCACATAGATCAGGATGGGAAAGCAGGCAGAAAGAAATTTGGAATGAATAGAGGGAGGGGAAACCACATTAAAATATGGTTTTAATATATGGAGTAAAATCCATATTAAATAAACAGAAGAAAAAGGAAAAACACATTCTGTTATTTATTATCTAATTATTATAAAAGCATAAATGAAACATTATTTAATTATAATAAAACAAATATAAATAATGATTAGAGAACAAAAAAGAAACAAAATATAGGTATCAAAAGTAGAATTTAAAAAGTTTGAAATGTTTAGGATTTTTGTAATGATATTTTTTATCAAGGTAGCATGAATTGTCTAGTCTTTATTGTTAGGTTTTATATACTATAGGTAGTGGTTTGATTCCACTTTAATCTACATAAATTAATTAAATCTCTGAAGTTGATAATAAAATGATAGTTTCATGCCACCATTAATATGAGGCCCAGGATTAGCACTTAATACCTACATAATTACAGAAAAATGTGAAGCTTACAAATCCATATCTTTCCTATAGAAGTCTAATCAAGTAAGAAATGAAGTTATTAATGCTCATGTTGTGAAAACTCTATATTTTAATTTTTCTACATAGAGAAATTTACATACATATATATGAAAATTTTAAAACAATTTAGAACTGATCAATATTGTCTATGTTAACAAATAGCATATATAAATATTTTTGCTCCAATTTTTAAAATAAAGGCCTGAATGGTGATTTCAGGTGAAGAATTCTTCAGAACAAATTCTGTGATTTTTAAAAATTCTTAATAAGATTTTATATCATCCCTATAATAGTCATGAGCTCTTGGCTATTTGCATGTTCTTTTATAATGTATTTTTCTCCATCTTTACATTTTGTTGTTATTCCTTTTCTGGGTTTCCAGGCCAACATCTATGACCCCTCCCCTCCCATTCTATATGGATATTCCTCCCATCCTCCCCCCATTACAGCCCTCCCCCCATTACGCCCTCCCCAACAATTCCATTCACTAGGGGTTCCAGTCTTGGCAGGACCAAGGGCTTCCCCTTCCTGGTGCTCTTACTAGGATATTCATTGCACACATAGGGGTCAGGTCAGGGTCAGTCCATGTATAGTCTTTGGGTGATGGCTTGCTTGGTCACGGAAGCTCTAGTTTGCTTGGCATTGTTGTACATATGGGGTCTCAAGCCCTTCAAGCTCTTCCAGTTCTTTCTCTGATTCCTCCAACGGGGGTCCCGTTCTCAGTTCAGTGGTTTGCTGCTGGCATTCGCCTCTGTATTTGCTGTATTCTGGCTGTGTCTCTCAGGATCGATCTACATCCGGCTCCTGTCGGTCTGCACCTCTTTGCTTCATCCATCTTATCTATTTGGTGGCTGTATATGTATGGGCCATATGTGGTGCAGGCTCTGAATGAGTGTTTCTTCAGCCTCTGTTCTAAGCTTTGCCTCCCTATTCCCTCCCATGGGTATTCTTGTTTCCCTTTTAAAGAAGGAGTGAACCATTCACATTTTGGTTATCCTTCTTGAGTTTGGTGTGTTCTGTGAATCTAGGGTAATTTGAGCATTTGGCTAATATCTACTTATCAATGAGTGCATACCATGTGTGTTTTTCTGTGATTGGGTTAGCTCACTCAGGAGTTCCTCTATGTTTTGGGCCAGTAGCTTTTTCTTTTTTACATTATCTTTGACAGTTGTGTCGATGATTTCTATGGAATCTTCTGCTCCTGAGATTCTCTCTTCTATCTCTTGTATTCTGTTGGTGATGCTTGTATCTGCAGCTCCTTGTCTCTTTCTTTGGTTTTCTATATCCAGGGTTGTCTCCCTTTGTGCTTTCTTTATTGCTTCTATTTCCATTTTTAATTCCTTCACCTGTTTGATTGTGTTTTCCTGGATTTCTTTCAGGGATTTTTGCATTTCCTCTCTATAGGCTTCTGCCTGTTTATTTGTGTTTTCCTGCATTTCTCTAAGGGAGTTCTTCACGTCTTTCTTGAAGTCATCCACCATCATGATCAAATGTGATTTTAAATTTAGGTCTTGCTTTTCTGGTGTGTTTGGATATTCAGTGTTTGCTTTGATTAGAGAGTTGGGCTCCGATGATGCCATGTAGTCTTGGTTTCTGTTGCTTGGGTTCCTGCGCTTGCCTCTTGCCATCATGTTGTCTCTGGTGTTACCTTGTTCTGCTATTTCTGACAGAGGTTAGAACATCCTATAGGCCTGTGTGTCAGGAATGCTGTAGACCTGTTTTCCTGTTCTCTTTTAGCCACTTATGGGAACAGAGTGTTCTGCTTTCAGGCGTATAGTCGTTCCTGTCTATTGGTCTTCAGGTATTCCTGTGGGAGTGTGTCCTGAGTCCACCAGGCAAGTCACTTGGAGCAGAAAAGTTGGTCTTACCTCTTGTCCAGAGCCTGGAGTTGCTTCTCAGATCCGGGTTTCAACTCTCCATGAAGGCAGCAACCAGAAGTGTATAATGTACCTTTTATATTTATATACGCATCACGAGATTTCTAGTTTTCTTGGTGATTGCAGAATGGACAGAAAAATTTTCCTCACCACTAAAAGTGTATTCACAATAATGGTTTTCATTTTTTCTTTCTTTAAAATGTATACTTTATTTGTAATGTTTATCAATATAATTCACCTATATTAAACATTATTGGTATCTTGGTAATCAAATTAAAAGCATATACATCTACAAACATTTAGTTATAACATGCTTTGTCAGTTCTCTCCTTTTCATGTTAGATTTAGCACATTGCAAATGGATAAAAGAGTTAAAAGTGTTTGTTTCTGAGCCCTAAGTATCTTCCTTATTTCTACATGGTGAAAGTAAAGAACTGACTCCTGTAAGTTGATTTCTGATATCTCCGTGGTTCATGTGAACACAGAATACAATTGAATGGTCTATATTTAATGCAAAAAATAAACCCTTAAAGCATAGCTTAACTTATTCAATAATATGTTTTAAGTCACACACACACATAAGCATAAACACACCTATAATATCTTTCCCTAAAACAAAATGTGTTAATTGAAAACATATTTTTTAACTACAGAAAATACTGTGTTGAGAGAAGAAAAAAAGTCAATAACTGAATTACTAGTCTTAGCTGTAATAAGCCAATGATTATTTTCAGAGCATTATTCATTAACAATATATAGCGCCATAAGCCTGCATATAAGCGTAAATAAATAAAATATTTCATACATATATTTGATAAGAAGCTCATAAAACGCAATGAATTTACAATTTCCTTAAATTGGGAAAAATTAAATATAAAATGCTCTTGTATGTTAGAGGTTATGTGTATTGCAAAAAAAAAAATAAGTAATTCCTTTTCCCAGGCAAGAAGGATTAGAAAGATTGCCCTAATATTACACAAATGAAACTGTTGAAGTCTTATACCTCACCTTGTTCCATTTTACTCTGATTTGACCTGTCTTGCACTTGCCCTATAATTCTGATGTGTCCTGCATCCCTACAGTTCCCAAATACTTTTCAAAAGTAGTAATGAGTATGTTCTTTTCTAACTAGAAAGGGAATAAAAGAGAAGAAACACAAAGAGAAAAACAATGGGAATAAAGAAGAAATGTAAAGGGTGGGTTCATTAATGAAAAGTGGTAGGTTTGATCAAGAATATAGGGGGAGACAAAACCCTGTATGGAGGGGCAAAAAGTCCCTCATTTTATTTGAATTTGTATTTCTTTGCTGGTCAATAAGTAACAACCATTCAATACATATTATGGTTGTCAAAATATATTATACAATCAAAGGAACTAAAGAAATTTGAAGGCAATCATATCTGTAGCAAAATAATTTTGTTCTGTCCCTGGTATTTTCTTTTACTTTATTCTGTGGGAAACCACATTTCTATAAATATGTACAAGTTTGGGAATACCTTCATATAATGTGGGTAGGTTACTGGTCCAAATATACAACTTGTAATGACCTCGAATACCTAAGAGTAGATACTCCAGTGCTGTGTGTGTGTTTGTGTGTGTGTGTGTGTGTGTGTGTGTGTGTGTGTTAGCTTTTAAGCTTAGTGACAAATGTCTCAAGGAGAAAAATCAATGTACTTGATGCAAGACAATGTTGCAAAGTTAAGAAGCTCACAAAGGCTGGGATATATGCAAAATTTAAATTCACAACATATATAATAAAATAGTATTTATGCTTTTCAATGATAAAATGAATGTCATGTAGCCTAGAATTAAATATAGTAAATAAATGCCTTCTCAGTGTATCAGAAATCTAACAATAAATGTAATTAATAAAAGCATATTTTAAAACAATTATTTTATCAAAATATAAGCAGATAGCTGATAGAAACTAATATTTCTTTCTTAAATCCTAATTCTCCATTGAATATATGGTTATATTATTGCTTTCTTTTGGAATCTAAGGTTTTAATAAAGTTTAAAGATAAAAATTAGATTCATATTCTTTTAGAAATTCATTTAAAAACAAGGGAACAAAAATTATATTAAACTTATTAAATTATACTATGGTAGATGGTAAATTGCTACTAGGTTTTATGTCTTAGTTCTCATTAAAACTAATTCAATCTCTTAGGCATTGGTGTGGGACAATCCACTTTTAAATATGTAACAGCACATTTTTTTTTACTTCTTAAATATTAACTCTATATTTCTTATGTCAAAGATGAATACATTCACATCTTTTCTTTGCTGTATATTTTGTTGTCAGTTGTCTTTGAGTCAACGTTACTCAAGACTCTTAATATCAATATATTTGAAAGTAGAAACTCTTATTTTCCTGATGATTAAGGTTGTTGAAAATTTCTTTAGGTGCTTCTTGGCCAGTTGAGAATTTCTTTGTTTAGCTCTGTACCCCATTTTTAATAGGGTTAATTGGTTCTCTGGAATATACCTTTTTGAGTTCATTGTATACATTGGATATTAGCCCTCTATCTGATGAATGGTTGGTAAAGATCTTTTCCCAATCTGTAGGTTGCTGTTTTGTCTTATTGACATTGTCCTTTGACCTAGACTATGGTGAAACTCAAGAAGAAGGGAAGACCAGTGAATGTTTCCTCTACTTTGAAGGGTGAACAAAATTATCATGGGAGGTAGAGAGAGGGAGAAGTCTGGGAGGAACAAAGAGGGAAAAATGTGGGGCTGCATCAGTTGTGGGAGGAGATACAGGAGAAATGCAGAGGGTCAGCAAATTGCAAAGAGGTGTGTAGCATTTAGGGGATGCAGAACTGGGGGTAGCCACTACAAAGGCACAGATGCCAGGGAAGCAAGAGGTTCCAGAACCCAACGAGAATGACATTAGCCAAAATACCCAACAAAGGGGAAATAGAACTTGTAGACACATATCCAGTGGGGCTAACCCTAGGTGTGAGGGATGGTGCTACCTAAACATTTTAAAATAAATCCAAAATTTAACTCTTAAAGGAAATTCAGGGGATAAAGAGCTGACAGAGACTGAAGGAAAGAACCCCACCGAGACTGCCCAACTAGGGATCCCATGCAGTTGCAAAATCCAGACACCTTGCTGATGCCAAGAAGCACTTGCTGACAGGATCCTAGTATATGTTGTCCCTGAGAGGATCTGCTAGAGCCTGCTAGAGCCCTGACCATCACAGATAAGGATACTTCTAGCCAACTATCAGACTGAGCACGGGACCCTGGCAGAGCAGCTAGGGGAAGGACTGAGGAGATGAAGGGCTTTGCATCCCCATGGGAAGAACTATGTTATCAACCAACCAGAACCCATAGAGCTCCCAGGACAAAAACCACCAACCAAAGAGGACAAAATGGAGGACCCATGGCCCAGCTGCATATGTAGTAGAGGATGGCCTCCTATCTGGCATCAATGAGAGGGCCCTTGGTCCTGTGAAGACTCGATGTCTCAGCACAGGGGGATGCTAGAATGGTAAGGCAGGAGTAGGTTGGTGTGCCGAGGAACAACCTCGTAGAAGCAGGGTGGAGGGGGAAGGGATAAAAAGTTTGCTAAGAGGAAACCAGTAAGGCTGAAAATATTTGAAATATAAATAAATAAAATAACAAGTAAATTTAAAAAATAAATTAGAAACTCAGTTAAAGGTTTGTGATTAACTAGTACCCTCTATCATCACTTCAATTAGGATCTATATCACTGTTGGATATAAAGTTGTACATGATAGATGACAGTGACGAATAATACTGGCCTCTAAACATTCTCCTTCAAATTAGGCATCTGCTTAGAAGACTAAACAGAAGCTGGGCATGGATGTGATTCATTCAGCTAATGCAGAGAAGTTTGCTCTCCATTCGATGCTCTGTAATGGGTTCCCACAGTCTTTTAACATCAGAACATGGGTGTGGCATAGAATGAAAAGAGTGGGAAAAATAATCCTGCCAGGTAATTATTGTAGTCAGGAACTGTCCTTGTTAAGCTGGTTATGTGCTTACTTCCATCATGGAAAAAGAAAGTTGTTGAAATTTGAACCGTATGTCATAATTAATACTGTATATTATCACGTAATATCATGCCAACACAGAACACCCTAGAAGGCACAGCTTTAGGGAACAGGTATTATTAGTTTAAAACTCCTTGAATAAAATTGGTTGGAAAGGTTGTTTATTCAATAAATAATAATCATTAAGCATGTGTTTGCTTGCAGACATCACTGAAACCTAGCCTTACTTTGAAATGTTTAGGTCAAGTATAGTTTGTAAACATAACCACAATTAACCTGACCCACATGTGGCCCATATATATACAGCCACCAAAACTAGATAAGATTGATGAAGCTAGAAAATGCGTGCTGAAAGGGACTGGATATAGATCTCTCCTGAGAGACACATCCAGAGCATGTCCAATACAGAGGTCAATGCTAGCAGCAAACCACCAAACTGAGAATACTATCTCCTTGAGGGAATCAAAGGAAATATTGAAAGAGTTGAAGGAGCTTGCAACCCCATAAAAGCAACAATGCCAACTAACCAGAGCTTCCAGGGACTAAACCACTACAGAAAGACTATACATGGACTGACCCAGGGCTCCAACTGCATATGTAGCAGAAAATAGCCTTGTTGGGGCACCAGTGGAAGGGGAAGCCCTTGATCCTGCCAAGGTTGGATCCCCACTGCAGGGGAATATGGGAGGAGCAATAAAGGGGAATTATAAGGGAAATACCCATATGAGGGGAGGGAATGGGGACTTATGGACAGGAAACCGGGAAGGGGAATGACATTTGAAATGTAAGTAAAGAAATATATCTAATAAATGATCTAAACTGGACATGCTAAGAAAAAAAATTCAAGAATGTTTCTTATAAAAATTAGTCATTGAGTTCTCATTAGAAGATTGAATTTAAGATGCTCCCATAAGAATAGTATGCATAAAGTAACTTAAGTTTAAGTTTACTTGAGGTACAACACAATTTAAAGCTTTGAAATGTGTACAGGGAAAGTTTGTGTCCAAGCTACAACCTGACTTAAGACAGATCAGTTTAAGGGAGGGACATAAAACACACACAAAGCATGGCAGCCACCTGAAAGTCACATGTGCGCATATGCATAAGGCAGAGAAAGCAGAATTGGCAAAGAAAGGGGGTCATTGTAAGGCTGTGCTATAATTCATAGCTGCCAAGCACGGAAAGACCCAAAAAAGAGCTGCTGACCCCATCTGTTCCAGTTCGATTCATAATAGCCAGGGATTTGTATTCCTTTGATATTAGGTTGAGAATTCTTCTTTGTATTTATTCTCCATACTTAACTTCTCCCTGAAAATGTACCACACACTCTACCAGAGACTCAGAGTTTAATTTAGATGGCATCCTACTTCAGTTACCGTTCTATATTAAAAATTTCTCCACTTTTTATTAAATTCAACCGAAACTTCATCTTACGGACAGCTTTATGATTTGAAATGGTAATTTCACTTTTAAACTTTTATATTAATATTGTAATTGGGATCTATCAGATTTAGAGAGTTTAAGACTTTTCGAAAGTCATGTTTATATTGAATTACAGCACAAATCTGAACATATGTGACTTCTGAGACCTTGCTACTTAATGCTGGAAAGTTTTTGAGAACTATGTTATACTTTTACCAACATAATGTATTGCCCTCTCACTACAACTGGTAGCTAAGGGAAATTGGTTTTTAATAACATCAAATATTATCTCTCAATACATTCTCAGAGCAGCCTCAGAAGAAGATTTTAGGCATTTAATTACATGTTTACTATACATTGTGATGGTTTGATCATGACATTTGAATATTTCAAAAGTATTATTGGTTCATAACCACACCTCATAGCCTTCCTTGGCTCTCTTCCTCCTGCCCTGAGTCTTCTTTTTCTGTTTGTGTGTATTTTCTTTATCATTATTATTTTGTTTGTTCCCTAAATTTTATATATCAAAAATGAAATACATTTAATTTTTCTTATTTTATTTGAGGTAGGACCTTACTATGTAACCCTGGTTGCTATTAAAATCATGAATTTCTTCCCTTTGCCTCACAACAACTAGGACACATATATTTGATACTCATTTTTGTGTTTCTAGATTGGTTTGAATAACAGATTAACACTATTTCATCCATTTTCTAAAAATAATATAATCTTATCCTTTTTGTGGCTGAAATACATACATACACACATATAAACACATTATTTATTAATTTTCAGTAACATTTGGCCATGGTGAATAATGCCATGGTGAACATTGTTATGTGGGAAACTCCACTGTATTTTGAGTTTTATTTCTTCATAAAATAGAAATGGTATATTTAGTCATATTTCAGATCTTCCTTTGCTTTTACAAGGAGCTTCATGTAAATTTCCACAGACCATGGATTAGTGGGCACTCCTCTCAATGTACACATTATGAAGATTTACTTTTGATAATACTCAAGTGGTGGTGATGAACTTTAAAATGTTTATTTTTTTATTCACTATGATTATTTTAACTAAATTTTATTTTATTATATACTTACATATACTCTTTTGTTATTATTGTTTCTATTTTATACATCTATTAGTGTTTCAAATTTCTCTTATGGATTTAAAACGCATACTTTCATATTCCATGTTTCTTTTTACATTTCTTTTAATTAGTGTTCTTTCAGGCTGCACATTGGTAATAACTACTTAGTATCAAGATAATTGGAACTTTTATATTATATGGTTACATGGTACATGAAATACTTTTTCCTTATATATATTGTTTCCATATAGAAATTCAGGAACATGAAAGAGGTTTTCATACAGTGATATGGATTACTGTGAATCTGTAGCTTAGTCTTTTATACTTTGAGAGTATCAGAGACCAAAGATAAGGGATTTGAATATGTCTCTTCCACCCCCATATGAGGATGCCCCATTTCCCATTTCATTATCTGTCTTAGACATGAAATATATCATATCTGAAGCCTCTTTTAAAAATTATTTTAAAAATCCATATTACCAAGTCTGAGATACTCATTACAAGTTTTTGACTTACTTGCTTTCCTTATTCTACACATTTATACACTGGAGAAAAGACAATGACCCTCATACAGACTATAAGAATTTTTAAAATGTCCTTCATCTCAAATAATACACAAGGATCTAGAACTCCTGTGGTGTCTGTGTTGACATTTTTTAATGTAAGAGTCAGGTTGAGAAGGAAAATGTGACACTATTTACTCTGGTGGGGTGACTGTTGTCTGAAAGCCACTCTGTTGTTTCAGAATTCAATGTTTGTTTCATTGGAGAGTAAAGACCTTCAGTGAACTGAAAACAGCATAAACAAGTGCACTAATGGCAACTTTCTCAGACAGAGAACAGGGATATTATAGGGTCTTATTGTTGTATAATATGAGGAATAAAGAATCCTCCGCTGAGTTTTGCACAACATAGACATATATTTTTCTCTCAGTCGAGTCCAGAAGATGGGACATTTCTTTCCATAAGATCGCCCTAGTCATTCCCTATTTAAACTCATTGAAAATTATGGAGTGTATGGTATAGTTCTGGAAGTAGATTTAAAGACTTTCAGACATACTATCTTAAAATCTCATCTTCAGCATTTCTCAGCATTGTTGGATGTCTTGGTAAAAGACATGTATATAATACATGTTAGTGTATGTATTATATGTAGTACATATATATTTAAAAACTCAAAGTAGAATACAAATATGTATGTGTGTGTACATGGAGCATAAGTGTCTTGCTTTATGCATTTGTATATGCATATCATGATAAAACTCTATTCTAGAAATTTATATATATTGGGCAAGCCTTGTACATCACTGAAAATTTTACCATTCCCAGGACTTTTGAGGATTCTCTGTGCAGTTCTGGTTAGTCTGTAACTTGCAATTTCCCAATTCACTATTCTGATTATTTAGATTATAAATGTGTACCACCATGGTTGGTATTCAGATACTGCAATGTTGAAAATTTTTGTTATAAACCAATGACTAATTTTAACTTCTGTTGATTTTGTCATTTTGATTCAATATGATTCCATTTGAGAATGGAATGTATTCTGATATTAAAAATTGGGAAGTCTCCTATTTTATATCCTTTAGATAGAAATTGTAGTATAATGAAAGAGTTCTTTTATGAGAAAATACTTAATAATTTTTAAGGTATTTTCTCATAAGCTTAGCAGAAAAAAATTGTTAGTAGTTGGTAGTTTTATGAAGTCAGCTTTACTGCTATGGTAATCCTGTGCCTGACAACACTAGCGTTTTTAAATTCTATCATCCTGAATGTCAGGGTGGGGAGGCAGGAGGGAGTGGGTGGGTGAGTGGGCGAGTATCCTCATAGAAGCAGGGGGAGGGGTTTGGGTAGTTTCTTGAGGGGAAACCAGGAAAGGGGATAACATTTGAAATGTAAATAAAAATATTCAATAAAAAGTTCTATCATCCTTTGCCTATACAGGCCCATCTTTGAACATTACAAAGCAATGTCTCACCCTTTCTAGGTAAGTATGTTTCATAAAAAAAGTTATATCCTGAATACCTATATTTTGTTCTAGTATTATAATATTCTAGGCAGTCTTAAACAAAACAAACTTATCAAATATGCTTAATAAAGAATTTCGTGACTCTGACAAAAACACATAACCAAAACTGGAAAATTGGATTGTCAAATGGAGATTGCTATCAGGTATTTCAGAGTTGAACAAGATGTATGCTGGGTTTTTCCTACAAGTATTGACATATTAGCCTGAGGTTGTAATGTACAAAATTCTTTCACTCACAATCCCTTTTATGTACTTAAACTCAGTGTATTACCTAAGATTGAATAGTTTTTTTTTTCAATCATAGATTAATTTCATGTTATTTCAACAGGAGAATTTTGAGTTATAGGTAGTTTTTCAGATTTGTTTTATAATCTTTACTTACATGGCAGAGAAACATTTTAAAAATATAAGTTGTTCATACGATTGTTAAGAATCTGATGAAATTTAGAACATTAAATCACATCTTTCCACAGCATGAAATGGAGCCACACACTCTCAGGTTGTTGGCAAATTACAAAAAGTGATATTCGATTTAAGGAACATACGAGTTTATTCTATAAGACATAGTTAACTCATACTTGAGACCTAAAGCTTATGATAGGATTCAGAAATATAAAATAAAATGGGAAAAATTGCTAAAGAATAACTCAAAGCAGAACAAAATAATATGTGAGTGCATAAGCAGGCCTTGCTATTTTAAAGTGCTGTTAACATCTCAAAATTTTTCATATGTTTATTATAGAGTATATGTCACTATATGCTTACCTTAAAGACTCTACATATCTTTGTGTAAGAAATTTACACACACTTGCGTATACACACACACAGACACACACACACAACCTAGATAACACTTTTTTTTTTTTTAGTATCAATAAAGTTATGTTTTGTTAACAACATGTTGTGTTTCATTTAGGTATCACATATGACTGGGAGTGTTTTTGTCCTTTGTTTATTTTTTTAATCACTTTTTTATCTTTATTAATTTGAGTATTTCTTATTTACATTTCGATTGTTATTCCCTTCCTGGTTTCTGGGCCAACATCCCCTAACCCCTCCTCCCCCCTTCTATATGGGTGTTCCCCTCCCATCCTCCCCCATCCTCCTCCCCCCAACAATCCGTTCACTGGGGTTCAGTCTTGGTGGACCAAGGCTTCCCCTTCCACTGGTGCTCTTACTAGGCTATTCATTGCTACCTATGAGGTTGGAGCCCAGGGACAGTCTATGTATAGTCTTTGGGTAGTGGCTTAGTCCCTGGAAGCTCTGGTTGGTTGGCATTGTTGTTCATATGAGGTCTCAAGGCCCTTCAAGCTCTTCCAGTGCTTTCTCTGATTCCTTCATCGGGAGTCCCATTCTCAGTTCATTGGTTTGCTGCTGGCATTCACCTATGTATTTGCTGCATTCTGGGTGTGTCTCTCAGGAGAGAACCAGATAACATTATAACAGTCAGACTATGCTGTGTCTACCTCTCACGTGACACTTTATCACCCATCTGATCCAAGGTGTTTCCTCTGGGTTGTCAAGATGCTTGAGCTCAACAATACGTCTTCTGAGGAATTACGTAATTGAAACAATCACTGTACCACATTCAGGTGTCAGCAGGAAAGGGGTGCATGTCAAGTCCAAGTTTATGTAATAACCACATGGGACCATTATGCTGATGGACAGATGCCCTGGAACTACAAGACTCTTTGCTCTTTAATTAATTGAAAGATGGAGAAGATTCAGCTCCTACTCTCCTACTCAGAAACCCTTATGAAGAATAAAATCTGTTAACTGCCTAGATCTCTAATATTCTAACTATCGGGAAGTGGTCTAAAGATGAAGTTGCCCACTTTCCCTCTTCCCTCTTCTCTCTTTTCTCTCCTGTCTAGTGTTAGAGCATTGAAAGGGTCGGGGAAGGGTGGAAAGGGTAAAAGAAAACATATCCAAGGTAGCAACAGTCAGCTACAAACAGTCATTTAATTTATGTTGTTTTAACTACTGGGAGTAATTCTGGTATTCACATGCACATACAGACTTCATATAATTATAGAGTTTAACTTCATCCTTATAGGTACCGAGTGAACTTTTTTGTACTAGGTGGTAGGTTTGTGTATAAATTTATAAGAGACTGTGAGGCTTTTATCCCAGATAATTTTCATGTCTGAGAAATGTGTCTGAAGGATATATGTGTCTTTCCAGCATTTATTTCTCTGTCACTTTTATTGAAATTATTGTAGTAGATACACAGTCATAGCTGATTGTGAATAAAGTTTGTGTTCATTTTTGTTTTGGAATGTTTTTATTCTTATGGGCATTTCCCTACACATATGCACATGCACCATGATTTTGTTGAGGCCACTGAGGGCCAAAGATACAACAATATCCCTGGGTTTGTAGACAAAGATGTTTGCAGGCCACTGTGGGAGTGATGAAAACTGAACCTGGTTCTCTTCCCTAGAGTCAGGGCTCTTAACTGCCATGCCATCACTTGAGCCTCATTTTCCTTTTTGTTAATGACTGATGGTGTTTAGAAAGCTGTCGTGTTGCCACTAACAATAAAAATATATATGGGAAACAACTTCATGTTAGCTAATCATAAAAAAACATAATTTACATAATAATATGAAAAGTATGGTATTTTTCTATATACATAATATAAATATAAATAATAATTTAAATATTATCAAAAGATTAAGCTAGTCTAGATACCTTTGTCTCTCTGACTCTTATCTATCATTATTCATCTATCATTTTTATATCTACCTATATATCTAGCAAAGGATACATCTGTGTATTTATTCTTCTCTATCTATCTATCTATCTATCTATTTATCTATCGATCTATCTATCTATCTATCTTTCTATCTATCTATTTATCTATCTGTAGTCTTATTAGATATCTATATATTCTATGGATATCTTATCACCCTGTTCTGATAAACACTGCCCAAATCATGTTCAGACTTTTTTTTGTGTCAGCATCTGTATATAATTTATCATTTTCTTTTTCAATCTCTGTTATCATTCTAACGGACACCTTAAAGTTCTATTTTAACTATACACAATGATAATTATATAGTTGTCAATAACCACAAAATCTTTCTGATGGATAACGGGGACTTGAACATGATGGTATGTTCCTTCTATGCTGTGATGTGTCCAGATGTGTCACTCTCCACTTGATCAAATTTCCATCATTCTTTTACACTTTGTTTTTTTCTTGATTCTAAGCACAATAGTCAACTTTTCATAATCACGCATGTTATTTTATAATTCCTCAGTTAAGTAATAAATAATATTTAAACAAAGAATACATTTTTAGTAAAAAAGGATGCTTTTGAGTCCAATAGTAATGTGCAATATTGGGAAAATCTAGGAGATTGTCAGTATAGTTAAAATACAGACATACGGTATATACTTTAAACATGTTCTATTTCATAAAATCCTCAGCAATGTTGTGAGGCAGCTAAGCCTTGCATTTTGAAATACACACAGACTATTTGGACATAGGACCCAACAAAACAAAGAAAACATCAAAAACAAAAACCCCAGCTTGAAGATTGTATATCACTAGTATTGATTTCAATTAGTAGTGGTCTGTGTGTGCTTGTTTATGGAACATCACAAACCTTTCATAAAGCAAAAAAGCAAAGAACACTTTCAAACTCACGGATGAAGGCCAGTATTATCCTAATTTCAAAAGCAGACAAGGTTATTACAGGTGAATAATATTTTAGAGTAGTGTCCCTTATAACATAGACGTGAAAGTTGATTAAAAAAAATTCAATTTAACTTTGGCAGTATGCAGAAACCATTACACCATGAACAACTGGAACTCAGCCAAGGAATGGATGTTGGCTTTGTTTAATTAATTACATCACAAATGTTATGCTACTTACCATTTCCCACTTACAGAATCTTCCCCTCTTTGCCTCTCAGATGGCAGCACCCTCCTCCCTCCCCCAAGGATTCCGCCAATCTGGTGCATCAGTTCTCTAGAAGAATAGACATATCCAGTCACACTGAGGCCCGACAAAGCAGCCCTCTGCTACATTATATACATATATGCCGGGATTGGGGAGGGGGATGGGCCACCCTCTGTGTTCTCTTTGGTTGGCAGTTCAGTCTCTGGCAACTCCCAAGGATCAGGTTACTTGACTCTGTTAGTCTTCCTGTGGGGTTACCATTGCCTTCAGACTTCAGCCCTTTCCCTAACTCTTTCACAGAATTTCCTGGTCTTCGTCTAATGTTTGTCTGTGGGTTTCTACATCTGTCTGGGTCAGCTGCTGGGTAGAGCCTCTCAGAAGGCAGTTATGCTAAGCTTCCATCTGCAAGCGTAACATAACATCATTGATAGGGTGAGGCATTGGTTCCTGTCATGAAATTGGTTTCAAAATGTGCTGGTCACTGGTCAGCCATTCCTTCAGTCTCTGCTCCATCTTTGTCCCTGTATTTCTTTTAGACAAGACCAATTTTGTGTCAAAAGCTTTGTAGGTGGTTTGGTGTCCCTACCCTGTCACTAGAGGTCCTGTCGAGCTACTTGAGATGGTCTCTTCAGATTCCATATCCTAATTATTGGGCAATTCTTCTAAGTTTACTTGCATTGTCTCCTGGAAGCCTCCCTCATCCCAGGGCTCTGAGACTTCTCAGCAAATCCTCTCCACAACCCCTGCTACCATCCCCAAATCCTGGCAGCTGCAGATTTCTGTTCATTCTCCTATCCCTCTGTGATTCTCTCCTCTCTCCCCATGCCTGATCCTGCCCCCTATTCCCCTAGTCCTCCCCACACCCACCCAAAACCTCCCTAACTCTGCATCCCATGCCTATTTTCTTCCCCCTCCTAAGTGGGATTCAAGCGTCCTCACTTAGGCCTTCCTTCTTGTTTAACTTCTTTGTATCTGTAGGTCTGTCATAGGTATTATGAAAGTTTTCGCTAATATCCATTTATCAGTGAGTACATACCACACATATCCTTTTGGGACTGTGTTATCTCCCTCAAGATAATATGTTCTAGTTCTATCCACTTCCCTGCAAAATTTATGAACTCCTTGTTTTTAATAGCTTAATAGTATTCCACTGTGTAAATGTAACACATTTTCTGTATCGATTCACCTCTTGAGGGGCATCTGGGTTGCTTCTAGTTTATGGTTATTAGCAATAAAGCTGCTAGAACGTCATGGAGCACTTGTCGTTAAGGTATGGTGGAGTATCTTTGTGGTATATACCCAGGAGTAGTATAACTGGTTCTTCACATAGAACTATTTGCAATTTTCAGAGAAACTGATAGATTGATTTCCAGAGTGGTTTTATAAGTTTTCTATCCTACCAGCAATGAAGGTATGTTCCCCTTTCACCACATGCTTACCTGCATAAGCTCCTCACTTGAGTTCCTGATCTTAACCATTCTGAATGACTTAAGGAGGACCAACGTTGTTTTAACGCCACCAAATCAAACAATACATCACACCATATTAATTCAGTAAGCAAAGATTGTCTAAATCACGAGTTTTCTACCGGTGGGTCACAACCTTTTTCGTTAACCTCTCTCCTAAGTAATTTAAATTATGACTCATAACAGTAGCAAAATTAAAATTACAGTGTAGCAGTAGAAAAATTCTGTGGTTGGGAGTCACTGCATCATGAGGAACTGTATCAAAGCCACATCATTAAAAAGGACGATAAATATTGTTCGAAATAGATAAGACAAGAACATTTGAAAGATGCTAACATTCATTTTTGAGTAATAACTGCCACTAACAAAAAGTGAATATGAGCAATTCCAATATGGGATAGCAATCCAGAAAACACCAAATATAATATTACAGACAAAGGGCTAAAATTAAATGAGTCAAATTATTCATTTTTAATAACATACTTGATACTTTGTCAATAATAAAAACAATACATATAATTAAAGAAATTAAGGGTGGGAAGAAAATATTAATAGTATTTGAAAGACAGTATGATTTTATGTGCAAAAATTATAAGCAATCTAGAACAAAAGCGATTCAAACTCATCAAAATATCTGGTTGTAAAATATATATATATCCAGCTGCATTTCAAAATAAAAGCAGCAAATGAAAAATTGAGAAAATAATTTAATTTTACTACCATCCAAATATAACCCCTTAGGAATAAATTGAAGACATATATTTTTACTGTTGACTAAAGCATTCTATGAAATACTTGTAATGTGAAATATAACTTTAATGTAAATATGAAAAATGTTTCAGATCTTGTACTGGTAAGCTCAACAAACTTAGTTATTTTTCTTTTCAGATAGATCTATATATTTTGTTAACTTTCTTTTCAAATCTATGATGATATTTTGTTGAAATAGGCAATCCAGAAATTGATATGGCAAAAAGACTACCAATTGCTACAGTTTTCAAAAAGAAAAAGAAAAACAGATTTGTCTTATATGATTTCAAAATATAAGTTGGTGATTTGGGATTCAAACCACGAGATGACAGTGCCAATCTGGGACTGAGTACATTTGATGAGTTTAGAAAATAATATGCTTTTCAAAAAATTGGAAAATAGGATGCATATTCATATATATACTCACATACACACCGTGTTTGATGCTTACCACATATGGTATACTATAATCATGTTACAGCAGATTAGAATCTAACTTTACCATTAAAGAACTAAAAAAGTTCCAGTGGAAAAAATATGACTATCTTAACAAATACAGGAGCCATATCTTAAAATAATGTCGTAATATTTTTCATGAACATCAGGTATTTGATTTTCATTTCCAAAACCACTACCAGTGAAATTAAAAATTAAACTTCAGAGTAAACAAGTAAGTAGTTTTGCGATCAATAGTATATCAATTTTTACAAATCAATAATAAAATTGTACATATAATTCAAAAACAGGTGAAGAGTTTGTGTTAATACTTTCAAAGATGCATTAAAAAACGGGGTGGCAAACCAAACACATTCATGTGAACTCTTAGATTTTCATGTCCTATAACCTGTGATGAATTGCAATCACTAAATTCTAAACTGACTTTATTATTTCTAAGAGAACATGAGTACTTTTTTACTGTTGTTTTTAGTTCTTTAAAAATATATTTTTTTAGTTCCATCCATTTGCCTACGGATTTCATGAAGTCGGGAATGACAGGGTGAGGAGGCAGGAAGGGGGAAAGGTTGGGCAGGGGGAACACCCTTATAACAGAAGGGGAGGAGGATGGAATAGGGGCCTTATGGATGGGAAACCAGGAAAGGGAAATAATATTTGAAAGGTAAATAAAAATATCCAATAGAAAAAGAAAAATGTATTGTCCATAATGCTGATATGAGTTTGATTGAAGAAAAACATATTTTCGTATGTTTAGATGAAATAACAGAAAGTGGCAAGTCTTATTTCATTCTGACCCTTCAGACTATGATGATCAGACTATTTCATACCTGAAATTGTCAAGTATGAAAAGTATTAGATCAATCCCATCAGAGTCTAATCTAGCAGGAGTGACATTATAAAATTTATTTACTGTACGTAGATTATTTAAATTAACTATACTTAAAACCTTCCAGACATGGGGTAAATATAATCATAAAATGTTGAAAATAAATATGTTAATAATTACTAGACAGTAGAGAACATGGGGCATAATTATTGTACTAAACAGATTCTAGTTACCATCTATCCAGTCAGTGAACTCACATTTAAATACGGTATTTATTCATTATTATGGTTCTCAGCATTTCAATACTTTCTAGTCCAATTTTGGAACAAGAAACTAACTATGGCTTTTCATGTAAGAGACAATTATCTTTGGGGGAAAAATGACATTGATTAAATTAAATGAGGGACTGAGAGAACTGGATGGATCAAAGTCAGTTAATTTTTTGTTTAGATTTCCTTAAGCACAAATTTCAGTTTATACAATTAAGTTTATATAGGGCAGCCAGTGCTTTTTTCTAAGAGGACAAAGGGAAAATGTAGCCATCAGCATTTATGGATACTAATTTTATGATCATCATAAAGTCACAAACCATGTCCCCAGAACAATAAAGTTTATGATCTAGAAATGACCTAATAACAATAACATGCATCAAATATTACAATAAAAGAATAACTGTGTTGGTGAATAAAAGCAATCTCTGGTTCCTTGTTTAGAATATGTTGTTAAGCAAAATTATTAAATGTAAGATCTTCAAATTTTATTATTTAATCTCTTGTAGGTGACAGACAATCTCTTGTAGATGGACAATTTTAGAGTTATATTTGAGTGCAGCTATGCAAATTCTGGCGTTCCATCTTTAAAAAAAAGAAATTTCCTTCCTCCTTTCTTTCTTTAATTTATTTTGAAATGATGTGAGAACGTAAAATTCCTAAAAATCATTGTTTAATTAACTTTTTTTTTACTCATTGGGGACCACTTGATAATTCTATAATATCTAATAATGTAATTTTCTATGAAATTATAAAATTCTAGTAGTTCCTTTCATTATTTTTCCATTACAACCCTCTCATCCATTATTTAACCACGGGTTAAAAACTAAAAATTTAAAAATATGATCAGTCACACTTCCTAATATTTTAATGTCATCTGAAGAAATGTACAATTTTCATGAATAAATTCCTAGTTATTAATAATCCAAATTTTCTCTAAGTTCATTGGCTCATCAGCCATCTTCCATCCCTCATGATTTGGAAAACTGGTGTCTTTTTTTTTCTTTGATATATTTCTTTATTTACGTTTCAATGTTATTCCCTTTCCCAGTTTCCTGTCCATAAGCCCCTATCCCCTCCCCCTCCAAAGCTCGAATTACCCAAATGCAATCCACAGACCACAGAAAGCCCAATAAGAAGGATGACCAAAATATGGATGCGCCCACTCTATCTTAAAAGAGGGAACAAAAATATCCATAGGAGGGGATATGGAGGCTAAGTTTAAAGCAGAGACTGAAGGAATGGCCATTCAGAGCCTGCCCCACATGTGGCGCAAAACTAGATAAGATTATTGAAGCTAAAAAGTGCATGCTGAAAGGGCCCAGATATAGATGTCTCTTGAGAGACATATCCAGAGCATGTCAAATACAGAGGTGAATGCTAGCAGCAAACCACTGAACTGAGAACGGGACCCCCTTTGGAGGAATTAGAGGAAGTATTGAAAGAGCTGAAGGGGCTTGCAGCCCCATAAGAACAACAATGCCAACCAACCAGAGCTTCCAGGGACTAAACCACTACCCAAAGACTATGCATGGACTGACCCAGGGCTCCAACTGCATATGTAGCAGTGAATAGCCTTGTTGGTGCACTAGTGGAAGGGGAAGGCCTTGGTCTCAACATGCTGTGTGAATGATAATGGATGCAGTTAAAGATACCAAAATAGCCACTCTATGGATAAAAGGGTAAGAGTTTATTCCAAAATATCAAGGTTGACTCATGAGGAAGCAAGGGGAAGTGACTGGGGAAACTTTCCAGTGTTACATGGGAATAGCAGAAAGGGAGATTTTTAACTGGATTTGGCCTTGTAAGTAGGGACTGAGAGACCCTAGAGGCTAACATTGACATTGACAAGTTAATAGGCACCATAAATCATATTTTTAATGGAAGAATTTTCACAGGTTCCTTTTGCCAGAGATAAAGAATGACTCATTTTTAGCAAATAGAAAGTTTCTTCAAGTCTCTGAGGGAATGCTACATTTCGTCTAAATGCCTTACATCAGGAAAAGAAATTTCCTGAGTGACTAAAGACTGGAAACACACACACACACACACACACACACACACACACACACACACACAAACACACACACACAAATGCACAAACACACACAGAAGCACATGTGTACACATATACTCATGTGGTTGTGTTCGTCCTACTTTCCATAAAAGTTAATCTTTGTCATACTCATTTTATCACCCCGTACATTAGTATCTTTTCAAATCCCTTTCTTGAAGTTTTCTGGATCCTGTGAATTATTATCTCATTGCCTAGTGGGGAAAAAGGTAAAACTTAAGGCAGAGAAAGAACAAAAGTAATGTTTTGAAAGTTCCTGAGATCACACAAATGTCTCATAATTTTCAAAACAGATTAAGTCTCCAGAAGTTAATTCTTTTTCCGGGGTGAGTTCTAAGGATAAAGTACCTCTGGTATTAAGTAGCAGATATTAAATGCAGGAAGTTTAAGTCACCTGCTTATTTGAAAATAAGATTGCAAATCAGAACAAAACTTGCCAAATATAAAAATATCAAAATCTATAGGTAATGCCTTAATATTACAATATAAAGACCCCAAATTACCATATATAGGAAAGTGGCCATAGTACTGCAATAAAAATAAATAATTAAAGGAGAATATGAAACCTTCATAAATTCTTGAGAATATCAACTACCAAAACGCTTGATGTGTTATATAGCATCATTTATGAGTACAAAAGAAAGACAGAATAAATTTTAGAAATATTATAGCTAAATGAACAATATTAAAATAACACAATCATAATACAGTAAATAAAAGTATCAAATAAAAAAACAATACCGATGTGAATAATGGGAGGACAATACAAAGAACAGAAGATTTAAAGAAATAGCAATTAGAAACTATTTACAATTAAAAATTAATAATAGAATCCAAAGACATATGCAATATAGAATAGAAGATAGTTTATCATGTGGGTAGAGCCCTAGAAGACCTGGGCAAAGAAAGTGTTTCAAGAGAAATAATAATCGATTATATTTTGTGCATAATTTTAAATACACGAATCAAGAAACTCAAAAAGCCCCAGCATGACAAACAGAAAAAGAGATGGCAAGAAATTTCAGAATAATTACTAAGAAAGTAAGACAAAAGAAATCTGATGAACCAAAACGAGTGTGTATTTTCAGCAGAATCAAAGCAAGGAGGCTATTGGGCATGCCCTTCGGAACCGAAATAAGTCAGAACATAACGAGGGCCATATTAAAAACCATTGTCATCCAGAGGATGGTTATGCTAGTCTCCTATAAGCAAGCAAAGCAAGAGTATCAATAACAGTATCAGGGATCGATTCTTATCTATGATATGGGTCTCAAGTTAGATCACTCAATACATGGCCATTCCCTAAGTCTCTGCTACACCTTTGTCCCTGTACTTCTGGTAAGAAGCATAAATTTTGGGTTGAAATTTCTGTGGGTGATTTGGTGTCTCCATTGCTCTACTGAGAGTACTGCATGGCTAGAGGAGATGACCACTCCAGGTTCCACATCCCCTACT
>NC_046160.1:16801723-16821041 GCF_011064425.1 Rattus rattus | reverse complement strand
ACATGTGTTTTTATTCCTATTGATACAGCTGTTAAAAAATAAATTAAATAAATACATAATGCATAAAAAGATGTATTTGAAGCCATGGTCCTGCTAATGTTGGACCCCAGGTGTAGGAATGATGGGGTAGGAGGGGTGATTGGGAGGGGAACACCCTTATAGAATAAGGGGAGGGAGATGGGATAGGGGCGTATGTCCGGACTGGGAAAGGGAATAATATTTGAAATGTAAATAAAAAAAAATAAAAAAAGAAAGAAAGTCAAGGGAAAGAGAGAGGAAAGAAAAAGAAAGAAGAAAAGAAAGAAAAGAAAGAAAAGAAAGAAAAGAAAGAAAAGAAAGAAAGAAAGAAAGGGAAAGAGAGAGAGAGAGAGAGAGAGAGGAAGAGAAAGAGAGAGAGAGAGAGAAAAGTTGAGGCAATGACTTAGCAAGTACAATGCTTGCTTCTCACACATAAGGACAGAATTGGGATATCCACCATATATGTAGAGCTTTGCTCAAATATGAAGTCTGTAATCTCATTTCTGGGAAATAGAAACAAGAATGTACTGGGGACTTACTGGCCAACCAGTGTAATCAATCCCTGATCTCAATATTCAATGAAAGACTGTCTCAAAACTAATATGGACAGTGGTTATGAAAAGTCCTTGATGGATGCCCACCTCTGACCTTGACACAAACACATGCATATATGGCACACAAAAATGACAACCAAAAGATTGCCAAATATTTGAATAGAAGCATTATCAATAAAATATCTATACACAACACCACATCCTTAACCACAGAAACATGAAAATGCTAACCACAAGGAAATTCATCTTTTAAAAATAGAAAGAAAACTCATCATTGAACACGTTGAAATGAATACATAGCAGTTGAAATTTTTAGATATTTCTGATGAAAATGAAAATTGGCTTTCACCTAACTCTCTACAAAACAGCTTGCTTTGACAACTTTGTAGCATCTAAATATTGAGTATGAAATGAAAATGTCCTCATGTTAAAATTGCAGCTTTCATTTGTCCTGGCCATGGTCAAATGTCCCTCTTTGAGTCTATTTACTGGCACATCTAACATTATAAGGACTACAATCACAACACAGAATGAAATGATTCCTGTGACATTAAGAATCCTACTGAGACATATATACTGAAGTCCAGTACACACAAAGCCAGAGTTAGGCTGAACTCTGTCAATTCAACCTAAATGTAACAGAGATGAGGAATAATAGGATATGTCAGAAAATTCAAGCAAATTGGCCTTTTTTCTGACAGTGCTGATTCAAAGAGCCACAAACTATGTCCAAAGTATGTGATAGGCCCAGTCTTCAGGATTCTGTACTTTTTTTCTCTTTATCTGTCTGTTTTGTAGATACATATGTGTGTGTGTGTGTGTGCGTGTGCAAGTACATGTGTGTGTGTGTGTGTGTGTATGTGTGTGTAGTGATTGTGTAATGAGTATGTGGTGATAAGAGGACAGAGTTGTGGAATCAGTTTTCTCCTTCCATCTTTCTAAATGAGTTCTGAGGATGAGACTCAGGTCACCAGAATTGCATGATAACCCTTTATTCACCTTGACTTGCGCTTACCCTCTTCCCAGTACTTTTCATTGCAATAAATCTTGACACATATCCAAACTATTTTGAAATATAAAATATATAGCAAGCAGTCACTGAAACAAAGTTCATAGTGAAGGAGTTTTTGGTTGTTGTTTGTCTTGTCCTTTTTCTCCCTTATGTATGTCTAGAACTTGGGGTTGTGAAGGTAAAAAAACTATGCATGATTGCATATGCCTGTAATGCCTGCAATGGAGAAAAGAGGTAGACACAAACTCTAGTCCTGCAAGCTGCAGATGTGAGTTTCAACCTCAGTGAGTCTCTTGGAGAGCAATTGGGTGGGAGCACTAAATGAGGTACTATATATTCTTTTTTTCTCTTCTCTCTCCTCTCCTCTCCCTCCTCTCCTCCTCTCCCTCTCCCCTCTCCCCTCCCTCTCCCTCTCCCTCTCCTCTCTCTCTCTCTCTCTCTCTCTCTCTCTCTCTCTCTCTCTCACACACACACACACACACACACAGACACTAGATAACGCCCAAATGTATGTACTAGTAGATATATCAGGTAAGGGATGGCTAAATGCTATTATCCTAAGGACTCAGTTTATGCTTTGAATCAACCATATTGTTCTGTAAGCCAACTGGATTTAAGAAATAGAAAAATATCTTTAGAGATTGTTATATTCAACTACCACACAGAATATTCCTGAAAAACCATCTGTCATCTTTCTAAAACTGCATTAAAGAGATAATTAGCCGAGCTCACTCAATGATATGTTTAGACATTAAAATCCTCCAACAAAATTTTAAACATTTTTGATTTCTCACATGATTAAAACACATAATATTAGCAAGCCAGTCAAGCTTTCTCTAAAGCAATATAAACATTTTTTATCAATAAAATATCTTAAGTATTGAGACAGTTTAGCCTACCATATTCTCATATGAGATTCATAGTCCTCCACCTATGATCTTTTCTATTAAAACTCTATTCTTTTGTTCTGCTTTAATTGGTTATCCATAGCATTTATTGGAAATAATCACCATCAGTCAATTTTTAACAAATCATTCTTTTCCTCTTGAAGTTCAGCTTAAAATTGAAAAATCAAAAAAAAAAAAAAAAAAAAAAAACCCAGTCATTTAGGGACTAATAAGCAATAGTTATTTTTTCAAAGACCATAAAATCTTCAGGAATTAAGATACTTTCCTTACATCGTGACTATTGAAAATGTCAATGTACTTATCATTGCTTTTTTAAATGCAGAAAGTCTACATTAAGGATGACTAGAAAACTAATTGATTCATTTATGTAAACGATATGATGTTGAAATGTTGAATTTTAATTTGCCTTTTTAAAAAGTATTTTCATTTATTCTAATGCTCTTACATTGATCCAAATTAAAGAATTTATGCAAATTTTTTAATCACTGCCAAAATGTCTTGTAACTATATTGGCTATAAGGACAGATGATCTGGATTCAAATCCCATTTCTACTATCTACTTAACTATGCAACTGTGGGCTGACTTTTTCCTCAGCAGAATGTGGAGACAGAGACACTTAAAGCCTAGAGAAAGTCTGTGAGAATGAGGTCAGTTATATGTGAGTATGAAGTCATGTCAAGAACTGCCCCAAGAAGCTGTCTGTATTCTTTCAGATTAAGTACAGCTCAGTGTCCTGCTAGCATAACTTTCATGTGATCTGATCTTGCACTGAAATGGAAAGGACTGTGTTTGATTCCCCCTCAAATTGAAGTCTCTTGAGGAGTGGGTTTTTACGTTTGTTTTATTTGGTTTGGTTTTACCATTTCAGTTAAATGCAATGGAGAGAGAAAGTCAAAGCAGCTTAGGATTGATTGGAACAGTAAGGGCAGTATTTGAAGAGTGGCGCTGAATCAGACATCTTAAGCATCAAATTGTCTATATTAACTGTGATGGAGCAATTTGGTCGAGAATTTTATTAATAGGCCCTTTGTAGTCAAGTGTTAAGCAAAATTGATAGTGATGAAGATGGTATAGTTTACAATAGCATGGCTTTGGTTCATAATGTCCATGTAGTTTGAACATATGTTAAAGGAGTGTATGCTGAACACTGATTAAGTTTTTGCTATTTTCGTAAAGATAATTATTATTAAAGTCAAGAATGTGTGATATTTTGATTAAACAGTCTCAAACTAATACAGGCATGTTATTCTATGTTGTAGGTATATATTTGTTTCTAGTCTAAATAGGTCTACACACTTTTGTACCCACCCACTGCCTATAACATCCCTTTACTTCTTCACTGTTTATATGTGGGTGAGTGACTACTACTCTTTTCCTAGAAATTGCAAAATGGTAAAGTAACACATTGATTTTAAATGAGGAATATATCCATGAAATTCAAGCGTAACAAATCAAGTTCTCTTAAATAGATGTAAATAAAAGGATTTAACAGAAGAAAAGAGCAACAAGGTCAGCTGTGCTTGACGGAGTTAGCAAGGACTTCACCAAATATATAGCTGGTTGAGAGGACCATTTTCTGTGTTGATCTCAATGCCAATTGTGTAGCTGACCATGTTAGTTGGTGATTTTAATGGAAGCACTGAGGTCTTTGGCACAGTAATCTCATCATATGATACTTTTGTTACCCTACCATCTGTCTCTAAAGTGATTTTACAAATCATTTCGGAGATAACTATTTTTTCTTAGCTAGTTATCTGAGGTAATTTTGATTTCCTGCTAGGTTAAGAATGTACAGCTTGGGGCCAACATGAGGAACAGAAAGATTGAAAGAGCTAAAGGAGCGTAACTCCATTAACAGAAACACTAAGCATCCAGAGTTCCTAGGGACTAAACGTCCGATTACGTAAAGAGTACATGAATAATCCATGGCTCCAGCTTCATGTATTTTTTGGGCACCAATTGTGAATAAGCCCTGGTCCTGCTAAGGCTGGACCCCTCAGTCTAGGGGAAGGTCAGAGGGAAGGTGGGATAGAAGAGAGGGAGGGGTATAGGATGGGGGCTTATGGCCGGGAAACTGGGAAAGGGAATAACATTTGAAGTGTAAATAAAGATATCCAATAATACTAATAATAAATTTAAAAAATAAACATGGCAATCTTCCTGACTCTTATGACTTAAATTTATATTCAGCTTTTCTTGAAGAGTCCCAGTTTATACCAGTTTTCACAGTATATTTATAAAAATTGCTGCCTTTTCTCAAAAATTGGACCAAATTGTTATAATTCATCCCATGTTCCCCTTACTTATGCTACATTTTTGCATAAGAAAATAGACTGGGATCGATAAAATAAGCTTTTAAATTGGATGACTTAGTCTGAGGTTAGTTATTACTATGACTAAATATGATGATAAAAGTAAAAATATACTGTGTACAAAAAGTCCTCTTTATCTGCATATTAGCATCATAAAAGGTTCAAGGAGAAAATAATTTAGAATGAATACAAATATATTTTATAAATACTGACTTTACTTGTGTTCCTGTTTGAAGTCAACTTTCCTCCTAAGAAATGTTGAAAGAGAAAGGAATTGATTGTATCAGAATATCAAAGACAAAAAATAACTTGTAATGTCATTAAGGATGAATATATACTGCTACAATTTCAGCCTCCTTGTCTCAAAACCCATAGCTTCTTTTTATTTTTGTTTTAATTTGGTCATGAAGACTCCCTGAGACTGGTTATAAAATCTATACCTTTTCTGCCTGGGCTCAGTGGGAGGTAGCTGTGCAAATACTCGCAACAGTGTACTTCCTTTACCTGGTAGGTAGCATATGGCCTAAGAATCAGTCAGACCTGTGTCCAGCTGTATATCTCATAGCAATCTTACCTTCCTGGTTCTTATCTACCCTATACCCAGTTCATTCCTACTGAGATTGTCATTCTTATAAGAACCCACACTGGCCAGAAGGAGACAGTCTGTGTGTCAGACAGGCTACATGATGGGGCATAACACACAGGTTGTTAAACCTTGACGAGTTGGCCTCTTAGTTATAAACACATAGGCTATCTCAGATGAGGATAGTGAATAAAAAAATTTTGATAAACCTAGGTAAGGTAACAGTTCAAAAAGGTATCAGGATAATAAGAAATAACATCAACTGATATTTTGAAATGTACTTAGGGTTTTATTTTCTAAAATGGATGAACTTATTCATGTGATTAAGGGATTAAGAGATTAATGAGATATCTCCAGTAAAAGAAAATTGGCTGTTTTCTTGTGTGTTATCTGGGAAATTTGACAACAGTAAGATGATCACAAATATAAGCAATTAGACCTTGGTCTAGAGCTCAAAAACCCCTCTCTTCTTTACAAATTACCTAATCTTTGGTTTCAAGATATTAGCATCAGAATAATTGAGTGCTCTTGACTTCCAAAATTATCTCTGTTCTTCAGATTATGAATATCCAGATTACCAAGTTTCCTTAAAAAACTCATCAGATAAATAGATATTTAAATAGATAAAATCAGATAGATACAACCAATACTTTAATCTTCTATGTGCCTTTAAAGATAGATAAGTGAAGGGAAAAGGTTGTTTTGTCTTCATAAGAGTCTTACATTTAAAAGTATGAGACAAGTAATAATTAGGGAGAAATCATAAAGAATTTAATTTTTGAATAACAAGTGAAACAAAGAGAAGCAGACAATGTTCAAAATGAAATTATAGTGTTGACATCAACTGAGCAATGATGAATGGTGTAAGCTGTAAGTGAATAATTACATGCTATGCTAAATATATTGTTAGAAACCTCCCTCTATTACACTTGCTGAATAGTTCCATTCGAAATGACGAACTAATTATATTTTATCATCTAATGAACAGTTTAAATGAGCTATGTACAAAGGTCATAATTTCTTTGTTTCAGTGTCTCTGATACTGTAATAACGATTTCTTCTAGAAGTAAAAATGAATGTTAAGCATATTGCCAAGCACAAAAGCTAATATTAAGTTTGCTCTTTTTGAAACAAGGCCTTGATAATGTTTGAGAAATGAATAATTTTCATCGGTTATTTTTTTCACTCATTTGTTATGGGTGTTATATGACAAGGTTCTGCTCTCTCATAAAAAACAGTGACATGCCATTGATATTTTAAAAGGTAATTCCTTTATTAATGAGAAACATAAATATTATCTATTGAATGCTCTGTAGGATTTTAATCACATAATTTTAATTATAGTGAAATAGAATTCAGACTCATTTAAAAATAAAAATTGAATATGTAGGTCAATGCTGTCCATTGATTGTCTGAAAGTAGCTACCTTATCACATGTAATGAGTAAGATCTGTGCAATGAAGGTGAGTACAGAAAATTGTGTATATCACTCTCCCTTGACCCATGAGCTCAAGTCCCACACATACTCGCTTTAAAATCATTAGCTTATTTTAGTGGAAAAAAGATATAACATAGCTAGATCTTGTCCCTAGGAAAATTATAAAAATAAAACCAGAAAAGTATCAACATATAACCTTTGTTTTGAAAAAGGGCAAGTTTCTTAGAACATGGGAGTTTCTCTACAACTACACAAGGCCTTCTGTGGACAGCTGGCCCATAGTAAGTTGTCAGCAATCCAAGGTAAACCTGGAGTATCAGAATGGCTATAGAACTCCTTGCAGAATGAGCTGAGTCCTTTATTGCTTGCTACATAATGTTCTATTTTGTCATCCCTGCCTCATTGCTGATGCCGTATCCACACAGACACAGGTTCTAAGAATATGACTCTAATAAAGTGACTGCAGGAAAATCTGTCTTAGTGTCTGCTTTGTGGAGAAACTGCTTTGTTATTTTTGGTTCAAGTAGACCAACAAACAATTTATGACATTTTATGATTTAATATTTATCTTTCATTGTTAATTCAAGATTGTTTAGTGGTCAAGGAGGAGGAAAAATGATGTATACCCCATGTAAAGAAGCATGCAATGGAAATAATATATCTGAAAGAATGTGTTTTATCCAGGAAAACAGCAGTTTCTTAAGAAAGCAGGTGAACATATACATGAAGCAGTAGGGGATAGTAGGATTCAGATTATGAAGATTCCTAAACATCAGTCAGGACTTTGGACTTTGTTTGCCTGGGAATAGAGGATCATTTATGGATTGAATGTATAGGAAGAAAAGGTATGGAGTTGTTTTCAAAAGAAAACCAGAAATAGTTTAGAAAGGCAGATTAGAAGAAAATTAAGGAATTCAGTTGCAAAGGAGAGCAAAACATTGAAATCATCTGCAATTTGAGAAACAAATGTTCTCAGTGCTTGAACTGTAAAGGAGGGGGTTAATAAGAATGAAATAGGGGGATAAAATGAGATAACAAAGCTATTAGGTCACTGAATCCAGAATTAAGGCTCGCACTTTTAACATAGGCCAATGAAGGAGGTACTGCAAGCAGAAGGAGGCTATAAGTGGAACTAAGCGTCAGTGAAGTGAGCAAGTTTGGCAAAGTAATATTAGGGACTATGAACCTGCCCAGTGCCCTCTTGAAGGTACCCTAATCAGTACACACACTCTTAGGACATGCTCTTCCCTTCCAAATCAATGATTTAGAGGTTGTTCACCTATCAAGAATAATATGAAGTTCTGTAGTGAGAAGGAAAACAGGCTTGTCTCTCATCAGCACCTTCTTGCTGGAATCAATATGACATGACATAAGATAAAGTCAAAAGTTAGCTGAACCATTTACCAGAGAGAAGCCGTGGTGAGCACCATTCAGCATGCTCTGTAGTGCGGCCAGAGAGAAGTTATAAGTTGCTTATTTTCTCTGCCAGCAGGGATGCTGGAAGCAGTTATCTGCTACAATACCTCTTTTGTGGGACAGTAAAGCAGACTGCATGCTGTAATTGTGTAGGCAGACGCCTTGACAATGGAGTCGACAAGCCTGTCAGCCTTGGCTAGATGCAGAGGGTGTTAACCCCAGTTGCTTCTTGCCAGTAATAAGAGGCCATGCTCTGCTCCCTGAAGCTCTTTTTATGCACTTCATATCAACAAGCCTCATACATATTGGTGAAAATAATGAATGGTTTAATTGAATGTTCTATAAACCTACCATATTTTTAAGTAATTGAATTACAGGGAAATAAAATCATTATTTAAAGAACATGTTGATATTTTAGTGCCTGGGTTATGTGTCAGAACACAAAAGGGTTTATAAAAATTAAAATCTTTTTTTTTAAATATTTTATTTACTATATTTTACACCATATAGCTTTCTTTGAGAGCCTCAGGCCCATCAGATTTATGGCTGTGAGCCACCATGAAGTTGCTGGGAATTGAAAAACTCAGGACCTCTGGAAGAGCAGTGGTGCTATAACCAAGCCATCTCTCCAGCCCTGAGCCCCAGTCTTAAAGTTTCCTACCAAATCAGATAATTCATGGTGGGGCTAACATGAGCATCATATAATTTTAAGCCATGAGATCCTCAGTCCGCAATCATAAACAGATATGCATACGTTTTATAACAATCAAAAAAGCATCTTGCTATGCAATCCCCATGGGACAAATTACCCCCAGCTGGACAAACATTAATTTAACTGAGTTAATATTGGGATTTGTATTCTAAAATATACTATGAAAAGTAATCACCTCCCTTTATTTAGCCAACAGAAGCTCAAATGTCACAACTGAGCATATTACAATTGCCAGTTATAGAAACACCTTAATGGCCCCATGACAAAATCTCAAAGATCTTTAGCAAGAGAATTATTTTCCAATACAAGAGGTAGGTCTGGATTAAAGAACATAGAACAATTAGGCTCCATATATATGCAAACATCTCAAATTATGTACTGTGTCAGAATAACCCAACATATTACAATAATTTAATTTATTTACAAAAAAAATAAACCTGTGATTTGACCCTGGTTTCAAAAGTTAATAGGTTCAAGATTAGAAATTTAAGTGTTTAGTGTCTCAGTATCTTTTTTGGTAATATTTGGAATAATAATATAGCAATACCTGACAGAAAACCAGGTAGACTGCCTATATATCCTTTCTTCTTTATCTATTCTCCCAGATACAATCCACCAAGATAATGTTTCAGTTCTTAACATCTATACCCCAAATACAAGAGTATTTACTTTTGTAAACAAACAAAACAACAATACCAACAAACACAAAAAAATAACACTACTCCAGCTTAATTCACACTGATAGTGGCTGTCTTAGGGTTCCCATTGCTGTGAAGATACACCATGACCAAAGAAACTCTTATAAAGCAAAACATTGAGTTAGGCATGGCTCTTAGTTTCAGAGGTTTAGTCTTTTGTCATCATGTCAGAAAGCATGGCAAGTCTGTTTATATAACAAACATCAGGGTTGCTGGAGAAAGAGGGGATTGAGAACTAATTCTACCTCTTGCATATATTACTCAGTTATAATCAGGAAGACTGTTCCCAGCTCCCTGACAAGGCAGAGTTTGACCCTGAGGAAGCCCTCAAATCACCCCCCAGGTTTAGTGATGCACGAAGTCTGAAAACAACAGTTGGCTACATCTTCACTACCTGTTTGTAAACCCCCGATACAGAAACTCACAACCAGATATTACGCAGAGGTTCTAAATGGTAAGTCATCAAACTGCTCCTCTTAGAGCTTAAGGAAACCGGTGGAGATTGCAAAAGGCAGAGGAATGGAGGTTACCAGGAAAACAAGGCCCTCTGAATCAACTATGAAAATGCACAAAAACTCAGAGATGGAAGCAGCGAACATAGGGTTTATATGGGTCTGCACAAGGTCTTCTGTGGATGTATTACAGCTTTTAACTTTCTTTTTTTACGGGACTCTTACCTGTAAGAATGAGTGGGTCTGTGGCTCCTATTTCTGCTATTAGGACTTTTTTCCTACTGTTGGGATACCATGTTTGACCTCAATATACTAGCTCTTGCTTCATGTTACTAGGTTTTATTTTGCCAAACTTGGTTGTTATCTCTTTTAAGCTCGATTGATCTTTTCTAATGAGAGACTGAAATAGAGTGATCTGGATGAGAGAGGAGGTGACAGCAACAGGAAGGAATAGAATGAAGGAACCAATAATGAGGATATAACTTATGCAAACGAAATCTATTTTCAATAAAAGGGAAAAAGCTGAAAAAAGTATAATTTGAATTTCATCAAAGTATATCTTTGAAATGATTAAAAATAACATTATGATGTGAATTATTATGTATAACGAAGACACACTAATAAAACATGTTTTTATTTTTTACTGGATACTTCTTTATTTACATTTCAAATGCTATTCCCTTTCCTGGTTTCCTGTCCATAAGCCCCCTATCCCCTCTCCCTCCTCTTCTTCTATAAGGGTGTTCCCCTTCCCATCCACCTCTCCTTCCTACCCTAATAAAGAAATTATAAAATGAGTTTGGTTGACTTAAGACTCATGCTGTTCTACATACTCTTGCTTAAGATAACTGGAATCAGATTCTAACATTATCTAAGAACAGGTGTGTAAACATCACACATGCACATGTGTATGTACAGAATTACAATATTTTGTTAGATTATATTACTAAGTACTTATAGATACTTTCGGAAAGATTATAGAGAACTAGACTAGTGATGGAAGAAGAGAACTGTGATCCCTGACTAATTGTGCATATAGATATTCTAACCAGACATTCTGATTAAATGCATTAGATAAAATATCTGTGAGTGATTCTGGCAAATTGTGAGGTTTATTATCTGGAACCCACACTGGTGGGTCACCTTACAGTAGAGTGCTAAGACTTCTTTTGTATATTGTCTACAGAGTAAACAATGGAAATATTATAGAGATTGGAATGTTGAAGTGTGTTTATCATATGTAAGCGACTCAACTTACCCTTAAAGTATATTTGTATATAAATTGATACAGACTAAGTCCTGAATAAACTTTTATTGTTGATACCAAGAAAATAATATGATCTTGGCAAGAGGAAGAGAGAGACTACTGGAGTTGGTATTCTTCTGTGGTGTCCTGAAGATATTTCACTACTGCTCTTTTCCTATGATTTTCATAGTTCTTGCTTGTGATGAGAGTGTCAATTCTTTTTCAAAGAGGACTATACTGACTGCTTTTACATTCTCATGACATAATCTGGAGTTATATGAAAGGAAGGAATGTCAATTGAGAAAATGCTGTCTTAAGATCTGGATGAAGGGCATTTTCTTAATTAGTGTTGATGTGAGAGGGCCTCACACCATTGTGGGTGGAGTCATCCTTGGGTTAATGTTTCTGGATTCTATAAGGAAGTAGATTGAGTAAGTCATGAGGAGTAAGCCAGTAAACAGCACTCCTTTTTGACTTCTGCATAAATTCCTGCCTCCAGGTTCCTACACTGTAGAGTTTCTGTCATGACTTCCTTCAGTTACTGACATGTGGACGTGCTACCTAAATAAAATCTTTCCTCCTCACCTTGCTTCTGGTCACAACATTTTATTACAGCAATAGAAACCATAAGACAATGTAGGCATAATATTACTGTGCACTGTGTAAGATTATCTTTGAATTATATAAATGCTGACTTCTCTGCTCCCGCATTTTGTTGCAATCCTGACATGGCATTTTAATGCTTATTCTAAGACTCTCTTGTCCCAATGTTGTGCAAACATTGCTCTCCATTTACTCTATGACTTGTCAATGAAAGCTGAAGCCAATGAGTAAGCAGAAGAGAGAATAAAGTTGGGTTTCTGATCCCAACCAGGGACATGGGAGAGAGAGAGGGAGAGGAAGAGGCATTTGTCATGAGGAAAAGGTGCAGGAGACACTGTGGGAACACACTTAGAGCAAGGAAAGCAAGACCGATACTAAAATACAAGTATCCTATGGATGTTAGCTGTGAGGTATCCAGATTAGCTTAGAGAATTAAAATAGATTAATAACTGTTCAGTTACTGTGCCATGAAGCATATTTAAATAAATTTTATAGCCTTTCTCTCTTTTATTGGTAGCAAGCCAGAATAGAAGGATTATTAATTTTAAAATTGCTCTGAAATTTGGCACCAAGGGTAGAGCACCATTATATTGTGGGATGTTTATGGTAACTAAACCCCTGTTCCCAGAAATAACAACTCTGAGGCCTTATTATATATTACAAACACCTTGGTCCGAACCTTTGGCTCGTTCTCCAACTAGCTCATAACTTAATAACCCATTAATTCTAATCTAAGTTCTGCCAAGTGGCTGGTTACCTCTGCTAAACTTCACGTATCCATCCTCCATCATTCCCTGGGGCAATCTTGCCCTACTTGTTTGTATCCCAGAATCCTTTCTGAAAAATGGATATCCCACCTTCTATTCTACCCTTTCCTATAGGGCTATTGACAGGTAATTGATGTACCTATACAGTACACAAGAGTTCTTTCTACAAGACAGTAATCGTTGTAGAAACCATCCTCATGTTATATAGCTCCATATTTCGTCCATGAAAAGATAAAGGATGACACTATTCAGGTCATCAGTAGTAACAGTCTCAGAACTCAAAGAGTTACTTTAACATTTAATAAATGTGTAATAGAAGAAGGAATGGGAGAAGGAAAATATATGTAAAGGTGAGGTTTACTTCCCTTTCTCCTGGAATTCATCTGTTCATGCAAACACTAAGTGTTACTTGATGCCAGTAAGCATCTATTTGCACAGTAAGATTTCCCCTGCCCTAGAGCTTGACACAATTCTACTATACTAGGAAACATTGTAAGTGAATGTGATGCAGATGCACTCAAAATGCATATACCAAACTGAAAGGAGCTGGGGATGTTGAAATAAATTAAGAATAGTTCTTTTTTTTCACAGTGAAAGACTAATGAAGAAAACAAGAAATTATTAAATTAATATGACAACTTGTGGTCAATGTCACATTCTAATTAAAAAATATTGTCTCAGTCGATACAATGCAACATTACTGGCCCACCACCACTGCTGCTCATCTCTCACAGGAGGTATACTTTTAATTTTGTGTTATTTGTAACATCTTTGACATTTGTTTCATATTCAGAGAAATTGTGTAATTGGATCCAGCCTAGATGAAGCTGTCTGGGATTAGAGGGGCATCCAGGAATCAGTATCTTTTTGTTCATCATCTCTTTGGGGCTTTGATCTACAGCCAAACCAAATGAAGGTGATTAATTGATCTTCATTTGTTTTCAGTTTATTGAGTGTCTGAATTGATTATAAATCACTCAAGAGGCATGATCACAAAGCACTTTCTTTGCTAATGATCTTTAAAACCGTGATTACATGCCTTACTGATATAAAAATAACTCACATTAAGCATTTATTTTGTTTATAGGCAATTATTCAATTAGTTATTGAGTGCATAATGTGACTTAGAATAATTATTATGGCTGGTATAAGAAGAGATATTTCATGACTCCAGAAAATAAGTAGTTTATAAATTAATGAAAATTTTCATGTCATCCCAGGTATAAAGGACAATGAAAATTAGGTTACTATTTAGAGAAAGTAAATTTATTTTATAAAATAATACATACAGAAGAGATTCTGTATGTTTAGTGATGACATACAGAATACAAGAAATAGAATTAGTTTGTATTATGTAGTTGAAAAGAAAAAGTATCCATGAACAAACAACATGAATCATGATTGGTTGTTGAACAAGATGTGTATACAAAATGTGATATTGGATCTGGAATATAGTTTGAAATAATGGGTAAGTGGCTATAAACACTTCAGCATCACTTGTCTGTCAGACCTCTGATATACTGGTTGATACTAACAGCCTTTGCTCATGGTCACAGAATGATGAGAAGCATGTGTAGAAAACTATATTAAATTCAATGTAAAGGGCATATACCATTTGGTGAGAGTAGTGTAGCAAGTACAAAAAAGTAATGAAAATTTATAAATGCAACAGCCACAGTCCAGAACCAGTTAAAATGATTTTTTAAAAAAAGGACAGAAGAAGAATGTAGGTTCAAGTCTGAGTTTCAAGATTGGAGGATTGGGAGAATTACCAATCAAGAGAGTATCACACTGAGTGAAATAAATTTGAAGGTGAAATGAGATCACCAGTCCTTAAGACACTGAATTATCAGTAATAATGTGTAAGGTGACAGTATCTAGCAGGTATGTAGGTGAATTGGGTGTAACGGAGAATTCAACTAAATATGCAATTTAAGAAGTCATTTGTAATAGGCAACTGATAAGATCATGAAAATGGATATAATATCAGAAGATGAAATCCATCATCGTATAATAAAAGAGAAAACTTCAAGGTAATGGTACATTTAAGAGCACAGACTGCAAAATGATGAGGGAATTGGGGACAGGAAGAGAATAAGACAATACAGAATGGAACTCAGGGCAAGAGTGAAGTGAAGAGGGTGGAAGAGGTTAAAACTTTAAATGTTGCACGATGGTAGGAAAGAAGTGCTAGGGAGAGGCTAATGTATAGCAGTGCGGGCATTTCTTCATGTACCTGCTGCAGTAAGGAGAGATAAAAACCAATGAATTTCATGTACATAAATTTATCAACTAAAACACCGTGCTAGGCTTTTAAAAGTGAGAGGTATGGCCATACTTGCAACTAATGACAAAGCTATATTGAAATATTTCTCTGCCATTGTGTTAAGCCAAAGTGGATCATAGCACAAATCAGAGGAGCGAGGAAAGAGATGGCTGCTGCTTTTATGAAATGGTTTTTATTCTACTTGTGTCTCTTTAAAAATAAAACTCAATGAATAAATGTCCATTTAAATTGATCTTCTGTTAGACTGTGCTATTGGTCTGACATATAAATTAGTGCTTCTTTGATTTAACTATCCCTCTGGGAAAAGACTGAGGAACAACAATAATATTTTATGGAGAGTGTCAAACAGCCTTTACATCAATTCCCTGCATTGTATGAACCTCTCTCTCTCTCTCTCTCTCTCTCTCTCTCTTCCTCTCTGGGTAATGGGTACAATATTAATCAAAATGTTGCTAATTCTTATTCTTGGTTGTGATAAAACAGATGTCTTTAGTCACATGATATTATTTTAATGTAATAATTATTGTATTTTATAAGAAGTTGAAACTTGATTTTTTTCTATTCACTACTTAAGGCCTGTCTCTTATAGTGAAGGAGCTTACAAAATTTTAATACCTAAATGTTCTTTCCTTCCTTTATGTCATATGTAAGTTATGACCCTCATGATCCACAAATGCCACAGTGGTCAATTCAAATGAGATGCTATGAGTAAAAATACATAAAATGCTGTGGTAATATTACTACTAATATGATATTTTTCCAGACTGCAGTTTAATAGACTTATATTGTTTTCATAGAATCAACGTATCTAACTCTAATACCTAAGTAAAGTAAGAAAGCAATAAATATTTATTTAATTTATGCCCATGCTGACTGCATGTAAAAAGAACAAAATATAAACTGAAGAAAAATTAATATGAGAATAAGATGGGTATTCACAAGAACTCTAACCCATTCTGAAAATATGACACTGAAGACAAGTCCGTGTTCCTTCCACATACTGAATGCCTTCTGGGACTACAGAACAGGACAGTAAATTTTCCACTGTGCCTTCATTTCATGTATTAATGCATTCTTAATTATATCCAAAACTAGAGATTGTTTATTGGCAAACTAGGAAATCTCACCCAACAAAAGTATGACACATATAATAAGTTCAAAAATTCAGCACAAGGCAGGGAATAAGGGCCAGGAAACAGACTAAATGTGAATTACGAGTCTGCAACAAGGAGTGTGGAGGTACCACATCATCAAATAATATGCTGCACAACAATGTCTGACTTTGGACATCAGAGGAAAGTCTATGTTATGTGAGATACTCACTTTTCTCCTTATTCTTACCAAATCAGGTGTCCAGCAGCAAAATGGGAGGAGAGACTATGTTCACAACTGAGCGGCTTCCTTCCTCCATTGTGTAAAATTGCTCAGGGGTATCTCTGCTCTTTCATTTTTAATTGATTCTATGGTACTACTTCTTTAAGCTTAATATTATACAATGATTCTTAAACATTAATAACATATTTTGTTTACCTTTGAAACAAAATTATGTAATGGAGTCTGGCCTTGAGCTCACTGTATAGATGAGAATACCCTTAAACTCCTGACCCTTCTGCCTTCCCCTCTCTAGTGAACATAACCAACCTCCAATCTAATGCAATTATCTGGATGTCTGTTTACTTCTGAAATACATATGGAAATTTAACCACCTGAGCAGAAAGCATTAGAAGGTAAAAAATTGGAGAGATGAACAAATCATAAAGCAGTACTTTCAAGAATTTGATTAGTGGTCTTATATAAGAATATAGAGAACTGGATGTTTCCACCATGTTAGGACCCAGTGAATCTATTTTGTAAAATAGAGATACTCAGTACATGTCCTAATACCTTGACATTGCACTTTTCTGTGAACAGAGCTGAGAGAAATAAATGTCCAATGTTCATAAGTTACCTTATTTATGGCACTGTCTTATAATTTTCCCAAACAGGCTAGAATATCTTACCAAATTTTCTCCCTATGATATTGGCAATTTCTTCCCTATGATATTGTACATATACTTTGATGATGAAATAACAACTAAACTAATTGGGAAAAGGATATGATATGCTAAAGAACAGGCACATAGAATGTCTTCTTTATGCTGAAAATCACTATGAACACTTAGCAAAGCCTTGCACTATCATTTACCCTCAGCAAGTACAGGGTTGAGTGGAAAAATAGCAATCTGAACAGGATGAAAGGAAGTTTAGATGACCCAAGTTACTAAACTTAGTCAACAGAGGAATCATCCTACTAGTGTGTATTTAAAATTTCTGTGTGTGTGTGTGTGTGTTTATGGTATTTGTACACATATAGGTGTGTGTAAATATATTTGTTCATATATATATATATATATTGAAATAAATACATATGTATGTACAAAAATCAGAATATATATGAATGAATACACACCTTTATATGTACATATACACATACACACACAGAGAGAAGATAGATAGATGATAGATAGAGAGATTGATAGATAGATAGATTGATTGATTGATTGATTGATTGATTGAAAAATGAGAAAATATATTCATACATCTTGATAGGGCATCATCCTAAGTGTGCAATGATATAGTTATCTTACAGTGCAGCTTGCAACCCAAATCATACTATTCAGTCACAGATGTCACTGGACACAAGAAACCTTGAGCATCTGGGCATGTTCAATGATAAAAACCTTCCCTAGCATGTGAAAGACTAGAGACTCAATATCCATTCCACCAAAACAAAACAAAACAAACAAAAAAAAGAGGTAGACTTTGAGACATGCCCTCATTGTTTTGAATTCCACTAACTTCCTAGGCTAGCTGTCCTCAGAATTTAACATTCTCGTACAAAGAAAGGACTGTCCTAAAATATCTCTCAGCAACTCCAACAGAAACAAGAAGAGCAGCATCTTGCATTTTAAGAAGACTTCAAATGGAAGACTGCCTCCATTTGAAGTCTGCTAAGGAGACTGAATAGAGAAGTCTTTGAGCAGCATCTGGGCTGCTTTACTGGGGCCAAGCAATCAATTGTGAGCAGAAAACAAGTGGACCAAATCAGAGGTAAGTCTCTGCCTGCAACTGCATTTCATTTATCATTAGCCACTGTCCTCTCAGTACACAAACTTTACAAAAGAAATAAGGAAGCTACTTTTCTCTGCAAATGCACAATACATTTAAAAATCCTCATATAATAGTAAATAATACATTAAATAATTATACGATCATTTACAACTCTACCAGTCTCATATTATTGAAGTGTATATTTTTACTTAAGGAAGAGAAAGAATTATGAGAATCCTGAAAGTTCTGATTCTTAGAAGTCCCATGAATTATTTTATTAAGTGATATTAGAGCATTATCACATGTATCAGCAATAATATGCACACTAAATGCACAATTAGAATTACATTTGTGCAATGACTTTGGAAAACTATGGCACATTTACGTTTGCCCACAGGCCAGAGATCACAGAATCTGGTAATCTTGACTGCATGCTTCTGGCACAAGCATTGAGTCCTGCTGAGCATGGAACAAATAGATGCTCATTCTAGTTCACAGGAGATTCACCAGCTTTTAGTTTCTACTCCTGGTTTCACTCAGAGCACATTTACAAAAAATAAATAAATTAATAAAACAAAAAACCAACCCTACAATTTATATATTCTCCCCAATAGCTCTTTGTCTCACACATTTATGTGTTGTATTGATCTGTCGCATTTGAATTATCTTTCAATCCTTGGGAAATGACTCATTTTTTTCCCACAAATTTCTCCTTTCCCATCTCCTTGTTGTTCATAATCCTCTTCCTGTAGCCTGCTTCTGGAAATTGAATTTTATAATGAGAAGCTTTGCAATACTGCTCTTTCCCTCATAACATTAAAACACTAAGAAAATAAAATATTTCTGCCCACTTAGAGGGTATACATTATGAGAAGGGGAAGAGAGCCATAGGAAAATTTTTGAAACAGATAATCCCCCATTATTCTGTTGTGCAGTCATGATACAAGGTTAGGCCACGTTAGATAATCAATCTCTGAGCAAGCCATGGAGTCCTCCGGAAGTATTCAATAAGGATTCATTGTCTGACATTTAAAAAAAATCCCACAGCATTAGATGTAAATAGTTTTGTGGCGCAGATCTAGAAGAAAGGACAATACCATTGAAAAGGTAGTGCATTGGTCACGACAAATACGTGGTAGATTGAAAGGCACTCTAGCCATCCCTGAAGGCTGAAAGTACTGTCCTTACCAAATGACTTATAAAGATGCTAATAAGATTTGA